>NW_020947062.1:6513686-6548764 GCF_900497805.2 Vombatus ursinus | reverse complement strand
CAATTCTAGAGAATATCCTGAGCTCTACTAAAGACAGAGACAAATAGTTCTTAGCAAAAGACTTGGCTACGCGTAGGATTTGAGGCTATGGCCTGCTATATTTTAATCCTTAAAGGTCTGAGAAGACATTGGAAAGGTCATTTACCAGGATAAGCTGGAGGAAAGAAGGAAAATGTACATGGAGAGTGATAGGAAAAACATTGGATTGGCTGTTGAGAGGAAGGAGTTCTAGCCTTGCCTTTGTTGTCTCTGTGACTTTGAGCAAATCGTTCCTCCTCCAGGGCTCAGTTTCCTCATCTGTAAAATGATGGGGTTGGGAAAAAAGATCTCTAAGGTCCCTTCCAGGTCTATGGCCCAAGATCCTTTGGAATATCTCCCCACAGTGAATTGTTGTAGGACTTTTGTCTCTCCATTGACCTGCTGTTTTCACTTTGGGTTCAACCCAGAAGTGGAGAGGAGAGGCTGGAAAGGCCCCTATTAAGATTACATTTATTCTCTGGAAATGAAAGTAAGGAAAGTCTTGGACATCTTACTGTCTTCTCAGTACAAACAATTTCATCAGAAAAAGAATTCTATCTTACATTTGTATCATGTAGTAGAAAAAGCACTGACCATTTAGGAGACCCGGACTCTGCCACAGACTTGCTGTGAGAGCATGCGCAGGAGCTGGATGTCACTTTCTTTCTTTCTTTTGTTTTTTAAGATTTAATTTTATTATTTTATTTTAATCATTAAAAAAATATTTTTGGAGGCAGTTGGGGTTAAGCGACTTGTTCAGGCTGTATAAGCTTTGCTTCTATCTTCATTCAGATTCCATCAGTTCTTTCTCTAAAGGTGGAAAGCATTTTTTCATCACAAGTCTTTCAGAATTGTCTTGGGTCATTGTATTGTTGAGAATAATTAAGTTATTTACAGTTGATCATTGTACAATATTGCTGTTACTGTATACAATGTTCTCCTGATTCTCTTTTCACTTTGCATCAGTTCATATAAGTTTTTCTAGATTTTTCTGAAGTCATCCTTTGTCATTTGTTATATCACAACAGTATTTTATCATAATTATATACTATGACTATACTATTGCCCAATTGATGGACATCCACTCAATTACCAATTCTTTGCCACCACAAAAAGAGCTGCTGTAAATATTTTTGTATGTATAGGTCCTTTCCCTTTTCCTTTAAAAGAATATTTTTTTTCTCTTTGGGATACATACCTAGTAGTAGTATTGTTGGGTCAAAGGGTGCACATGATTTTATAGCCTTTTGGGCATAGTTCCAAATTGCTCTACAGAATGACTGGATCATTTTACAACTCTACCAACAGTACTTTAGTGTCCCAGTTTTCCCACATCTCCTCTAACATTTGTCATTTTCCCTGATTAGCCTATATTAGTCAATTTAATTGGCTAATTAAAAACCCTCTTATTAGCCAATCTGATAGGTGTGAGGTAGTATCTCAGAGTTATTTTAATTTGCATTGCTTTAATCAATGCTGATTTAGATAATTTTTGCATGACTATAGGTAATTTTGATTTTTTTTTGTCTGAGAACTACCTGTTCTCAGATAAATGGCCTTTGACCGTTTATCAGTTGGGGAATGACTTGTATTCTTATAAATTTGACTCAGTTCTCTATGTGTTTGAGAAATGAGGTCACATTTTTATTAAAGGCCATTAATGATAAGGAACTTGAAAGAATGAATGAAAAATCATTTATTAAGCACTTACTATATACCAGGTACTATATTAAATGCAGGGCATACATATACAAAAAACAAGATTGTCCCTGCAGAACCAGAAAGAGCTTACATTTTAGTAGAGGAATACAATACATATAGGGAGGAGAGTGGTGTCCAGGGAGAGGTGTTTTGGTCTGGGAAGTCATGAGAATGATGACTGGAGCTATAGGGCAATTGATTGATTGGAACGTCCTTTCTAGAAAATGTAGTGTTGGTTTGATTATTCTTCCCAAGGATGGAAAGTATAGGGAAGGGTATGTTCTGTGGCATGGGATGACTAGGCAGGGAATGGCATGATGGGTCTGGCTGGGGCTAGATCAGGAATTCTTAACCTTTTTTGAGTCATGGAAGAGGGGAGAAGGGAACAAGCTCCTGCTATCTGCCAGGCACTGTGCTAAGTGCTTTACAAATATTGTCTCATTTGAGGCAGAGCCCGGGATCATACAGCTGGTAAATGTCTAATCTCAAGTCTTCCAGTCTCGGGTCAATACTCTATCTATTGGCCACCTAGCTGCCCATTTGGCAGTCTGGTGAAGTCTAGTGATCCCTTCTCAGAATAATGTTTTGTTGCATATGCTTATAAATGAAGGAAATGACAAATTTCAGTTAGAGGTTAGTGAAAATAAAGATGTAATTTTGGTTCCATCCAAGTTCATGAAATGTATTTATGGAGCCCAGCAGTTCATGGGTCCCAAGATAAGAACCTTTGGCTAGATATAGAGAACTCTCGCTCATCGGGAGCCTTCTGGTGGAGGTGAGACTGGAGAGCTTGGCCTATCTTGAGACAGCTGCATGGGAAAATGATTATTGCTCATACTTGAAAAGATAGGAGGCAGCAGTGACCTGGGCCGCTGGGAATATACTTTGTCAGCTTGGGTTGGGAAGGCTAATCTTCCTGTGTTCCCAGTACTTGCCAAAGGGGCCAGGGCTTTTTTGTTTTCCCTATGAGTTCGGGATCATTAATAGTAGGTGTGTGTTAGTTTGTATTCAATATCATTGGCCATTCTTCCACTTCACTATTAGCTATAGTACACCTGCTCAGCCTCCCTGAGGTTTGCTGGCCCAGGGTGTTTCCCTCACTCTCATCTTTCTAGCATTGGAAAGTCTGGCTTCTTTCCAAGGGAAAGCTTACATTTACTTTGTTAGAAGCAGTTAATACCTGCTAAAATTGGTTTTATTAATCAATGAAGAAGCATTTATTAAGCCCCTACTATGTGGCAGGCACTGTAGACACAAAGACAAAAATGAAAGTCTCTTATCTTGAAAGAGCATATGGACCTTCTATGAGGGGAGATAATATGTACATGTTGTTGTTCAGCTGTTCTCAGTCATTTCCAACTCTTTGTGATCCCATTTGGGCTTTTCTTGGCAAAGATACTAGAGTGGTTTACCATTTCCTTCTCCAATGTGTATGTTATGAGTATACAAAATAAATGAGGTAATTTTATTTGTGTGTGTGTGAGAGAGAGAGGCACTATTAGCTGGGCTGGGCTGGGCAGGGGAAGACCAGGGACATTCTATTAGAGCTGAGCTTTGAGGCATGTTAGAGATTCTAAGAGGGGAGGTGAGGGGAATTTATGTGAGGCATGGGGAGAGGAGATGGAAAGTAATGTTTGAGCATAGAGTGCGTAGAGGGGAGTTAATGTATAAAAAATGTAGAACAGTAGGTTGGAGTCAAGTTGTAGAAGGTTTTAAATGTCAAAAGAGGATTCATGTTTGTTCCTGTAGATAATAGGGATAATAAACGAGTTTATTGAGCAGGGGAGTGATGTGGACACACATGTGCTTTAGGGATATCACTTAGGAAACTGTAAGGGATGAATTAGAAAGGGAAGAGACTTGAGGCAGAGAAGCCAATTAGGAGGCTAGTGTAATAGTCCAGTCTAGAGGTGATAGAGAGAAAGAGACAGAGATGAGGTGTTGTGAATGTAGACAGGCTTTGGCAGTTTATTGGATAAATTGGGGTAAGTGAGAGGAAGAGTCAAGAATGACTTTGAAGTTGCCAACTTGTATGAATAGAAGGGTTGTGGTGCCCTTGATAGAAATAAGACACGTTGAAAGAGGAGTGGGTTTTCCTAGGGGGAAAATGCTAAGTTCTGTTATGGACGTGTTAAGTTTGAGATGCTTACTGGATATCCAGCCTCAAAAGGCCAATAGGCAGTGAGTGATGTGAGACTAGAACTCAAAACCAATGACAGAGAACCGTTCTTGAGTGCTGGAGCACTATGGTGACATTTGGGAGTGAATGGTGATGGGCAACAGCCAAATACACATATATTTGGCGTGAGATTTATAGGACATTTGTGTATCCATATTTGTATCTATTAATTCAGGCTATTCACTAGAAAGTCAAATATTGAAGCTTAAATACTTTGGCCACATAATGAAAGACAGGACTCGTTGGAAAAGACGGAAAAGGGGACAAGAGAGGATGAGATGGATAGATAGTATCATGGAAACAACTAACATGAACTTGGACAGACTTTGAGAGATAGTGGAGGATAGAAGGGCCTGGTGTACTGTGATCCACGGGGTCATGAAGAGTTGGACATGACTGAATGACTGAATAACAACAAATCTGCGTTTCCATCTATTCTAGCTTGTTTTGTTCCCCTCTTCTCTGTTCCATCTTGCCCGTTTGTGTGTTGTTGACCTGGGAGTGTTGCATCAGAAAGATCCTTATCACAATGAAAGATTGTGGGGATGGTTGGCAGGAAAGCCATGAAAACTGGGGAACATTAAAGTGTGGGCCAAAGTTCAATGAGAACAACAATTGACTGCTTTTACCTTACATTTGTTCAGCATTTAATTATTATTATTATTTTTTTGTAGATAGTATTTTCTTTTTTTCCAATTCCATGTAAAGATACTTTTCAATATTAATTTTTTATAAGATTTTGAGAGCTGAATTTTTCTCTGTCCCTCCGTCCTCTCTCCCCTCCCCAAGAAGGCAAGCAATCTGATATTGGTTATACTTCAGCATTTAATTTTTTAATCAAATTTTTATTATTATCTTTGTCTCAACAACACTTTTATTTCAGAATATTCCTCCCCCCCAACCACAGCAAACCATTCCTTATAAAAGATAAGAAAGTATAGTTTAGCAAGATCAGCTAAATGTATCCATCATACCTAACAGTAACCGGAATAGGCTACACCTATGGTCTGCCGCCTTAGCGAAGGGAGGGAGGTTGTATAGCATTTTAAAATCATTTTCCAAAATCTCAGTCATAGAAACCCAGAGTTGGAAGGAACCTCAGAAGATGTACACTACAAACCATTCCCTCTACACTCTACTCAACAGGGAGTCATCAGCCTCCCATGTTGGAGGGGTCCATTTCTTCCCCAGGCAGCCCATTTGACTCGTGGATAGATCTAATTGTGGCTAAGATTTTCTTTATACCTAGCTAAAATCTGCCTCTGTAATGCACACCCTTTTAGGTGATAGCTTTTCAGGTATTTGAAAATCCTATCCGATGTTCCTAGCCTTTCCCTGTCTTCTTTTCTCCAGGTTATCTATCTCTTAATTGTTTAACCAATCTCAGTATGATGTGTTTTTCAGTCTTCTTCTCACTCCTGTGGGTGGGTTCCAGTTTGGAACCTTACTAAAATAGTTGGCCCATAACTGAATACATTACTCCACATGTAGTTTACGTGGGTAGACTATAACAGGACTATTACCTCCCTCACTTTGGATATTGTGCTTCTATTCTTGTGGCTTTAGATATTATTATCATTATTATTATTATTATTATTGGAAAGGCCTATCATACACTTTTGACTCATGTTGAGTTTAAAGTCTACAAAACCCCTCAGATTTTTTTCCTCAGGGATTGTGGTCTTTGCCACACCTCTCTCCTCTTAGGAAGGTGGAGCTGATTTTTTTTTTTTTTAATCCAAGTGTAGTACTTGATATTTATCCTGCTTTCATTTTATTGTATTATATTAATCTCATTATCCCATTCTGCCCCAGCATGCTTGCTTTCCCTTCCAGAGTTTTGTCATCTGCAGATTGCAGAAGCTATTATCTGAGCCTTTGATGAAAAGAATAATGCTGGTCAAGTGTCAGATCTTGGGGCAATTTCTTTAGTGCTCTCTCTTTAGGCTGGCGTCCATCGAAGACTAAGCCTTGCTTTTGACCACTTGACTCTTTCTGAATCTACTTACTTGTCCTCATACAGCTCATGGCTGCATATTGTCAAGGATGGCATGAGAGACTTTGTCAAATGGCAAATATTTCTTTCTTGCATCAAAGTTCACCCATTGCACCTGCTCTCTTCTAACTTCATAGATATGAAAAATGTCCATGTTGAAAGGGACTTTGGAATCACACAATGTCACAGTTGAAAAGGATATTACTGGCCTAATTTGGTCTAATCCCTTTATTTTATTATTTTTTATTAATTTATTTTGATTTATCAACAATCACTTCCATAAGCTTCTGAATTTCAAATTTTTCTCCCCCTCCCTTCCTGCCTCCCTCCCCAAGATGGCGTGCAATCTGATATAGGCTATACATATACATTCCCATCAAACATATTTTCACATTAGTGATATTGTAAGGAAGAATTAGAACCAATAGGAGGAACCACAAGAAAGAAAAAACAAAGCAAAACAGAAGAAAAAAATAGCAAATAGTATGCTTCAATTTGCATTCAAACTCCATAGCTCTTTCTTTGGACATGGATAGCATTTTCCATCATGAGACCTTTGGAGATGTCTTAGATCCTTGCATTACTGCGATGTATTTATTTTAAAAAGAAGATTGTAAGACCCTAAGAGGGAGAGTAGCTACAAGTGGAGGAAGCAAATAATGATTTCAACTAAGATAATGAATAAATTTAGGATGTTTAGTTGGAGAAGAAAAGACTTAATGGGGATATGACAAATGCCTTCAAGCACTGGAAGGGTGCTTATGTGGAAGAGTGATTATCCTTGTTCTGCTCATTCCCAGCAAGAATAAGGAACAATAGGAGGAAGTTACATGGTGATAACTTCTCTATAGAAGGAAAAACTTCCTATTAGAAAAATAGAATAGACAACAGAGTGTTTGGATATTGATGCAAGGGGAGACTTTTTGTTATGTAGTTTATCATAGATTTGTCTGTCATACTAATACTAATATATGTGTGTGCATACGTATGTATACATATACTTGTTATGTTGTATTTATGTTATAATATACATATATACACATATCTAATATATATTCTATAGTCATCCACAGGTATGTATAGAGTGCGTCCTATATGCAAAGCTCTTTACTTTGTAGTTGGAACTGTGGGATGTACAAAGCAAAATAAAACATGATCCCTGTCTTTAAGGAACTTAACCATCTAGTAGGGAGCATAAACCATAACAAAGACAAAAATAAAATGATTATAATGCAAGACAGGGGACAACAGTGGAAAGGGTACTGGCCAGGTCAGGAGCTTGGCCAAGAACAATCCATGTGACCAGGGGAAATTTGTATTCTCCACCCAAGCATGTCCTTGGAGCAGAGTGGAGAGAACACAATCCCCATTCTCAGGGAATCCATCACCTCAGAGAAGGGTAAAATGGATGCAGATAACTCTAACAAAATATCATGGGAGTGCTTGGTGTGCTGCGAAAGCTTTGAAATGTTATTGCAAATAAAAGAAACTTTATGAGTAATTTGGTTTTAATATAAATTTTACTTTCCTGGCAGATATAGTATAATATTTGCAAAATAAATTAAACTTGCTTATTATATACGCATACTAACGTCAAAACATGTCGGACTTTGGACTTTCAAGGAAATTAACCCAAAAAACTGCCCTTATTGAAGGAAAAATGTGCAAGTGTGTCTCCTGACTCTCCTGTATTGTTGCCAGCTTAAGGGTTCAGGGCCATGAGACAAACAAAAGCAGAAAACAAGTATTTATTGAGTACTTATTATGTGCCAGGCACTATCCTAAGTGATGAAGGTACAAAGAAATGTAAAAACACAATCTCTATTCTCAGGGAGCTCACATTCCCATAGAAGAGACAGCATAAAAACTTGTACAAGCTAGCTAGCTATCTGTCTGTCTGTCTGTCTATTATCTATATCTCTCTATGTATATGTGTGTATAATGTACAACATGTGCATATATGTGTGTGTATATGTGTGTATATGTGTGTGTGTGTGTGTGTGTGTGTGTATAGAGGTATACACATAAGTAATTTCAGAGGGAAGGCACTGACCTTGAGGGGGGCCAGGAAAGTCCTCTCGTAGAAGGTGAGATTTGATCAGAGTCATGAAGGAAGCCAGAGAAGTCAGGAGCAGAGGTGAGAAGGGAGAGAATTCTAGCATGGGAGACAGGCTGTAAAAAGGCCTGGAATGAAGGGATAGAATGTCATCTGTGAGGTGTAGCAAGGTGGCCGATGTGGCCGTATCACAAAGTATGAAGGGAAGTGTGAAGTTGGAGAACCGCTTCAGTAGACACTCAAATATTTGAATGAATGGTTTTGTCATTCGCAGATCCCTTCCAGTTCTAATGTTCTCTTGTGCTACATGCCAAATGAGTATATTATACCCAAATTATATCCAAATGAATAATATTAAGTTTGTACTGTGTTGGGTGCTCACTCCAAAACCCCACTATCCACAAGGTGAAATGAATTGATTCTTCTTGCTTTGAAAATGTTTCTGTCTTCCCCTTTAGCTAAGTATCCAGCCATCAAATCACTAATGGGCCCAGATCCACACTTGAAATGGATTGTGTCCTGCTTGGTGCTGACCCAGTTCTTCGCTTGTTACCTGGTCAAAGACTTGTCTTGGCGATGGGTCTTCTTCTGGGCCTATGCCTTTGGGGGCTGTGTGAACCACTCCTTGACTCTGGCCATCCATGACATCTCTCATAACGTGGCCTTTGGCAACAAATTTATTCAGCGGAACCGCTGGTTTGCAGTCTTCGCCAACCTCCCCATTGGTTTGCCATACTCCGCTTCCTTCAAGAAGTATCATATTGATCACCATCGCTACCTGGGTGGTGACAAACTAGATGTGGACATCCCCACAGACTTTGAGTGTTGGTTCTTCTGCACGCCAGTGAGGAAGCTCCTCTGGCTCTTCTTGCAACCACTATTTTACGCCCTGCGTCCACTCTTTGTAAACCCCATGGCTATTACACAGATGGAGATCTACAATGCGCTGACCCAGCTTGCAGTCGACCTTGTGATCTATATGCTATGGGGGCTGAAGCCAATTGTATACTTTATCGCAGGCACTTTCCTTTGTACAGGAATACACCCCTTCTCTGGTCACTTCATTGCTGAGCACTATCTGTTCTTGAAGGGCTATGAGACCTATTCCTACTATGGGCCTCTCAACTGGATGACCTTTAATGTGGGCTACCACATGGAACACCATGACTTTCCCAGTATCTCAGGCTTCAAGCTGCCCATGGTAGGTGGGGCATCTTTACGGAGACTTTCTCAGTCACTCTGAGTATGGGTAGGGGGCTAACTTAGCTCACTTCAACAAAAATTTATTAGACATACTATATGTCAGCCACTGTGATAGGGCCTATATATAATTACAACTGTAGCTCTAGTATTATTTGTAATAATTGTGTTAATACTTAAGATCATTATAGCATATAATTATACATGTATATATGTAACGAAGCATCATGATAGCAATTCTAAGACTATCTGTTATAGATGAACTGCTGATCTTGTCAGAGAAAGGAGCTTCCACACCAAGAATTCCCCATACTGATAAAATTATAGGTCCAGATTTCTTTCTTTTTTTTTTTTTTTTTTTGGTGAGGCAATTGGAGTTAAGTGACTTGCCCAGGGTCATACAACTAGTACGTGTCAAGTGTCTGGTCTGAGGCTAGATTTGAACTTGGCTCCTCATGACTCCAGGGCCAGTGCTCTATCCACTGTGCCACCTAGCTGCCCCCAATTTGTTTTTTTTTTTCTTAAAGGCTAGTAATAATAACATTAAAATAGCACTTTAAGATTTATAAGGCACTTTCTTTATAATGTCCTAGTGAGGTAGATGGTTATTTTCTTCATTCTACAGATGTGGAAATTGAGGCTCAGAAATGTTAAGTGACTTGTCCATGGTCATACAGCTAGTGTGCCTTGGAGTCAATACTAGAACCAAGGTCTCCTGACTTAGGATCAAAGGATGTTATATTTAGAGTTGTAAGAGATTTTAGTGGTCATCTAGTCCAGCCTCCTTATTTTACAGATGAGTCTCAGAATGATTAAATGATTTGCCCAGGGTCGTACTGCTAGTATTTGAGGTAGGATTCAAATCCAGGTCTTTCTAATTCCAAGCCATATCCATTAGGCCAGTGGTGTCCAATTCAAATAGAAATGGATTCCTACTACCCCATATTGACTTTGAAAATCAGAAGTGAACATTACTAATATTATATTGTATTTTTATTTATTTTGTTAAACATTTCCCAATTATATTTTCATCTGGTTCTCTCTGCCCTGGAGGGAGAGTCTGAAATCTTTGCTCGAGGCAACATTGCCTGTTCTGCCATTTTCATGACATCATACTGCTTCTCAAGATGTGTTCCCTATTGTAACCAAGTACGAGGATATGACATCTATACAAATAAGTCATATTGCTGGACTTGGCATTGGAAAACCTAGTTTTGGATCCTAGCTGCTTTATCTTGGCAAGTCACTGAAACTCTCTAGTCCTCCATTTCTCTATCTGTACAATGAGGCCACGAGACTAGGTAATCTACTGATAAGGTCTCTTTCAGATCTAAATCTGCCGTCTGTAATGCAAAGTAGAATGTGATAGAACCGGAGTAGAGAGATTGGCAAAGTACCATAGGAATAGGAAAATTCAAGGAAGAAGAGAGCATTTAGGTTAGGAGAATCAAGAAAAGAAAGCATTTTGAGGCCTTAAAGGAAGAGAAAGATCTCAAGGGAGATGAGGGGAGGACACTGGAAGCTGACTGTGTGAATAGATAGAGACAAGAGAATGGTCTGTTAAGGAGACGCAGCTAATAGTCTACTTTGCCTGCAGAACAGGGCTCATGGTGGGATGGGGAATGACAAACATTTATTAAGCGTGTACTATGTGCTTGCTCCCAGCTAGGTGGCACAGTGGATAGTGTGCTGGGCCTGGAATTAGGAAGATCTGAGTTCAAATCCAGCCTCATATATTTCTTAGTTATGTGACCCTGGGCAAGTCATTTAACCCTGTTTGCCTCAGTTTCCTCATCTGCATAAGAAGGAAATGGCAAATATCTTTGCCAAGAAAACCCCAAATGGGGTCACAAAGAGTCAGACACAACTGAAATGACCAAACAACAACAACATCAAATGTGTTTACTGAATACTTTACAAATACCTTGTTTGATCCTCACAACAACTCTGTGAGGGAGGTGCTATTATGATCCCAGTCTTCAGGGAATGAAACTGAGACAGATAGAGATTAACTGACTCGCCTAGGACCACACAGCATCTGAGGCCAGATTTGAACTTAGGTCTCCCTGACTTTCAGGCCTAGTGCTCTATTCACCTCTAGGGTTTGTGAATGAAAGCCCACTGAAATAAAGGCTAAAAGAGTTAAAAGAAGCTGATATACGGAAAGCCTCACATCCCAGACTGAAGAATTTATATCTTATCTTACAAGCAGTAGGGAACCCCTGCAGGTTTGTGAGCCGCAGGAATGATACGATCAGATCTATGTCTTAGAAATATTATTTTGGCAGTGTCAAGAATAGATAGGAGCAGTGGTGTGGGTTGGGGATGGGAGGCGCAGTGCCAAAGGTGGGGAGACCAAGTAGGAAGCTATTGTAATAGTCTGGTAACGCGATAAAGGTACAGAGGACCTGAATCAGGGTGGTGGCTGTGGAGAAGTGGGGGGGGGGGGGGGTGTGGTCATATGGAGACAGACACTAGAGAGTCTAATACTTTCTGTGGCAGGCATCTGGTTTTCTTCCTTTCAGTCCTTGGGCTAACACTGGCATTAGATTGAGAGCTGGAAGGAACTTTGGCAGTCGGTCATCCAGTTCAACCCCTTGGTTTTACAGATGAGGAAGCTGAGAGATTGAGTGACTTGCCCTAGGATGGAGTGGAGGCAGAATTTAAACTCACTTTTCTCCAATTCCAAAGCTGGTGTTCTTTCTATAAGATTCTGATGAAAGCTCAGGGTCACCTATGCTATGATTTTTTGGTGGGGAGGTTAAGTGACTTGTTCAAGGTCACACAGCTAGTAAGTGTCTGAGGCTGGGTTTGAACTCAAGGTCCCCTGGACTCTAGGGCCAGTGTTCTATCCACTGTGCCACCTCACTGACCCATCCATGCTATGATTAATAGATTTGAAGAGGCAGATGTTGTAATGGCTGAGTTTTACTTATTAACTAGCTCGTCGATTATTTTTCATTTTCAGTCAGAGAGGCTCATCACCAGAAGGTTGACTACCTGGGGATGAATTTTTTTTAGCCACAGCAACTCAATAAGATCGTCTACTAAGCACTTTGATAGAAGTCATGGCTCCTTAAGCGTCAAAGTAATTTTTAAAATTTCTATGTCTTTTTTTTTTTTTAAATTTAAAAAACTTCATGAAAATCTCACCAACAATGAATGAATGAATGAATGAAAAAAACATTTATTAAGTGCTGGCTGAATGCCCGGGCACTGTGCTAAGTGCTGGGGCATACAAATAGAAAAGGACAACAGTCCCTGAACACCAGGAAGAGAAAAGCTATAGTGGAGGTTTCTGCTGCAAGTCAGATGGAAAGGCCCCATGAATGTTTAGTTGTGTGTATGTGTGTGTGTGTGTGTGTGTGTGTGTGTGTGTGTGTTATTTTTTTTCCCCTATGAATGTCTGGAATGTTGCAATCCCCAAAGGGCATGATAATGCTTCTTTAATGCCATTTCTACTGATAAAATCGTATCATTTTCTGATGCTGAACCATTTGACCTTGCCAAGGACTTTGGTGGTAAGAACTTTCTTTTCTGGGTTTTCAGTAGCTGTTTTGTATCCCTGGATGATGGCTAAGGTTGGGGGGGCAGGGGGAGGAAGCAGGGCCAGTGATTTGGGATGGGGTGCTTCCACTCCTGGAGCTCTTGGGATTACTTGCCTATAAATGGCAGTTGTCCAGTGCTGGTTGGTGGTGGTGGTGAAGTTGGTGGTCCCCCTTTTCCACACAGGGGTTACTTTCCTCACTGACGGCTGAAGGGCCTAGACTGGAAGCAGGCCCTAATAGTTCTCTCTTTCTACTCCTCCATGGATTTTCTTTGTTTTAATGATGAAGAGACAGAGGTTCAGAGTGGAGAAATGATTTGCTTGAGGTCATATAAGCAAGCGGGACTGGAACCCGGGTCTCCTGGCTCACAGACCAGGACTTCTTTTTGTGCTTGTCTTTTCTGAATCTTGTCGGTTGATTTGGACCTGGAGGCAACAAATTTGGATCTAGGAGCAGCATTTTGGCAAATTTCTCCTGGATTCTCTTCTCACTCTTTGCTTTTTCCATGATGCACGTAAGAACTTTGCCCCAAACCTTGGGTGCTTCCCATAGGTATATTTTCTGAAAGCTGCCTTTTGTATTCAGTACCCTTTTGCCTTTCCAGTTGTACTCCCTGTCCCCCCCTCCCCCCCTACAGCATACTAGGCCTCACCCTGCTTCTTTTGAGGACAAGTGAGTTACTCATTAAACCTGGGCAGGGTTACTCTCCTGAGGGATCTGAAACCTGTTGGCCAGCTTTGGCACCTGTCGCCTGTGAGGGGGTCCTATGGGAGGTATGTAGTGCATTGTTAGTGTAAGGGAATACTGTGAGCCAGTGACTGAATAAGTCAGGAGAAAAGTTCATCATTCTTCACCCTCTGCCATGGCCTTGGCTCCATGCCACCCCCCTTTTTCGGCCTTATCTTTACAAGGTACATAGAATAGGTACTTAATAACTTATTTCTAGAATAGAGTTGAATTGGGCTCTTAAAAAAAGCTAACAAACTGGAGTATATACTGTAGATATAACTCCCCCAGCTATGTTGGCATAGTTCAACAGGATTGAACCTGAGTTTTTACCCCTTGTATACCCATATACCCATGCCCCTTTATCACCGTGTCTCAGTTTTCTGTCCCTAAAAGTTGGATAGAATCTTAAAATATTATCCAGTACCTCTCACTCGCTTTACATAAGGAGAGATCATAAACCATGTACAAAATCACACAGCTAGTTGATGGCAAATGTGGAATTTTCAACCCTAGTCCAACCTTACTGTTATTTAAATGGCTATTGACTTGAGCCACTCAAAAGCTGTTAGTCTGTTTCTATGAAACAACTTATCTGTATTGAATGTTAGGATAAAAACTTAAAATTCTCCCATTGATGAGGTAAAAGTAAGATCAGGGATTTTTTACAAAGCAATCTATATTTATTTCACCTAATATTGGGCTGTAAGGAAGGGTAACAGAGAAAAGGAGACTCCAAAGTTCAACTTTTTATCTTAAAATCAGAGTATGCACAGCACATGCAGTGCTGACATCAAAACTAATTCAATAAGCAATTACAAGCCCTACAGAGACTTGAAGTTCAATCTTTATATTCAGCAAATTTAAATCCATTCTTGCACATGACTTTTGAATACTTATGAACTGAAAATATTGCTGGCAGATAAAACTTGCTAAAATATTGCTGCTGGATGTACAAGTCACTGATTGTGCCCATACAACAAAGATAACTCCCTTTGGGGATTACAACATTCCAGACATTCATAGGGGAAAAAAAATAGCACACACACACATACACACATACACACAACTAAACACATTTATGCACCAAACATCTGAGAATCTATATACTTCACAGATGTGTTTAGAAGTATTTCATTAATATGTAAGTTTATCAAAACCTTGCGTTGATTCGTTTCTGTGTTGTCTTTGTAACCCCATTTGGGGTTTTCTTGACAAAGATACTGGACTGGCTTGCCATTTCTTTCTCCAACTCTTTTTACAGATGAGGAAACTGAGGCAAACAGGGTTAAGTGACTTACCCAGAGTCACACAACTAGAAAGTTCAGGAAGATGTGTCTTTCTGACTCAAGTCCTGCACTGTATCCACTGTGCCATGTTGGCATGTTTTAATTTTAAGTTGCCACTTTTGTTTTTTACTAACATTGGAAAGTTATGGCTACGTTGGCAATGCTGAGTCCGCTTTCCCACATAAACAATATTCTAGCCAAACTGGACTGTTCTCCATGCCCTACCCTGGCTGGCATTTATACCTTTGCTCACAATGTTTTCTATGCTCAGATTGTCCCTCCTCCCCCTCTTTAACCTCTTAAATTTCTACCAGTCGTGTTAAAACCTAATGCAAATACCACAAAATCACCACTGATTTCTCCTCTCACCACCGTTCACTGACTATCTCTATCATCCCCAAGCCAACCTCCCCACAGGGATCTTGAGTGGCATTTTGTTTTGCGTTTTTCTGATCCCCTTATGTATTTTTATGTACAGTGGATAGAGTGCTGGACTTGGAGTCAGGAAATCAGGAAGACCAGAGTTCAAATCTTACCCCAAACATTTACCAGCTATGTGACTCTGAGCAAGTCATTTAGCCTCAGTTTCCTCATCTGTAAACTGGGGATATTAATAGCACCTACTTCACAGGAGTGTTGTAAGGACTAAATAAGATAAAATATGTAAGGTGCTTTGCTAATCTTAAAGTGCTATAGAAGTGCTATTTACTATTATTTTTATTATTATTAATCTCCCAATTTGATGTAAGGAAAAACTTCCTAACATATAGATTTGGGGACAAGTGAGGTAATTAGATCCACAAGCAGGACTCAATCTGAGCTGAACTCACCTCAGTCCATCAAAAAGTATTTATTAAGTGCTCCTATGTGCTGCAGGGGCAGCTAACTGGTTCAGTGGATATTATGCTGGGCCTGGAGTCAGAAAGACTTGAGTTCAAATCCAGCCGCAGACATTAGCAGTGTGACTCTGAGCAAGTCACTTAACCTGTGTTTGCCTTAATCCACTGGAGAAGGAAATGGCAAACCACTCAAATATCTTCGCCAAGAAAACCCCATGGACAGCATGTGGCTGAACAAGAAGTTTGTGTTAGGCACTGGGGATACAGATATGATGAATGACACCATACCTACTTGCAGGGAGCTTGTATTCCAGTGAGGAGACAAGCACAATTATAAATGTGTACAGCTTAAATATTAAATAAATAAATACAAATATATACAAACAACTTAAATGTAGTTTAGAAGGAAAGTTGGGGGGATTGAGGAAGGCTTCATGCAGAGGATGGTGCTTGAGCTCTGTCTTAAAAGAAGAGAGAGGGATTCTGAGGGAGAAGGGAGACACACACACATATATCTATAAAATCTACATATCCCTATATATTTATACACAGAGAGAGATATGCATAGAGAATGATGGTTAAATCCATCTAAGCTGATGAAAGAATGTAGATGATCACCCAGAGCCTGAGAGTTCAAACCAACAGTCCTTACAAGGACACAATCGGATCAAGAGACTTCTAGCTGACAGAGGAATGCCCCAAACCAGAGGGAATATGACGAATAGCACATGTTGCTTGTGCCTTAGTTTTAAAATTCTTCGTTGCTTAATCCAGCTAATTCCACCGCTCAGAGAATGGACCTTTTAAGTGAGGAATGAAATGGTTATTGTTTGTGGTTGTTGTATCTGACTCTTCAGTGATACAGTTGTACCAGGTGTATCCGACTCTTCATGACCCCATGTGGGGTTTTCTTGGCAAAGTTACTGGGGTGGTTTGCCATTTCCTTCTCCAGCTCATTTTACAGATGAGGAAACTAAGGCAAACAGGTTTAAGTGACTTGCCCAGGGTCACACAGCTAGGAAGTGTCTGAGGCTGGATTTGAACTCAGGTTTTCCTGACTCTGGTCTTGGCACTCTATCCACTTTGCCACGTAGGTGCCTAACTGTGTTTAATTTAAAGGTTGCTATAGTCCTCGGAGTAGTAACAAGAACATTGAATTTAGAGCCCAGTGTTCCTATCCTGCCTCTTCTATTTACGTAGAGCCACTTCTTTCTTCTGGGCCTCAGTTTGCTCCTCTGTAGAATGAAGGGATTGGAGTAGATAATACCTAAGGTTCCTTCTAGCTCCAAATCCTCTGATTGCCCATGCCGACTCTGCCACTTATTACCTTTCTGGGTATTAGTCTTTCTGGGACTCAGTTTCTTTATCTGTTATCCCAGCTCTAAACCTGCCATCTTTCTCTGTGAATCCTCTGTCCATCCTTGATAGAATTACAGGTCCTGAGAGTTGGAAGGGATCTCAGTAGTTTCTAATTCAACCAATAACTGAACTCCTCTATAACATCACTCATGCGTGGTCATCCAACTTCCACTTAAACACTTACAGTGATGGGAAGATCGTTACCGTCAGAGGTCATCTCTTTCTGTGTCTCCCTTCTTCCCCCCTTCCCATCCCAATTTCTCTTTGTTTGAGTCCCATGCTTTTGGGTTAGCTTGAGGTTGGATTGGTTGTGGGTTCCTTGGAATCCTGCCCTGCCCCATGCCAACTATGGACACATGGAACCTGGCCTGTTAATTATAGTCATGTAGAGTTGAACACAACTGAAGAACAACAACAATGAAACATTGGGCTCTCACATTGGTTAATTATGCCCCATTATCGACAGGTGGTTGTTCCAGTTTCTTTTTCCACTCATACATTTTCTGAAGAATAGGCTTTAGAACTGAAGCATCCTCAGAGGCTATCTGGTTAATCTCATTTTACAGATGAGGAAACTAAGGCACATGTTGTTCAGTTGCGTCTGACTCTGTGACTCCATTTGGGGTTTTCTTGGCAAAGACACTGGAGTGGTTTGCCATTTCTTTCTCTAGCTCATTTTACAGATGAGGAAACTGAGGCAAACAGGGTTAAGTGACTTGCCCAGGGCCGCACAGCTCGGAGATATTTGAGACTAGATTTGAACTCAGGTAGGTGAGTTATCCTGACTCCAAGGTGGGCACTCTATGCACTGCACCACCTCACTGCCCAACTAAGGCACCGAGAGATTTAAATAATGTTGCCAAGGTAATATAGGTCATCTCATAGGTGTGATTTCATCCTAGGTCCTCTGACTCTAGAATTTATGTTTCTCCTACTGTGCTTTCATGCTTCTGCTCTTGGAGGATAGCTTGTATTCTGACTGTCCTTCATAATTCTGTATTTGTAATAGCATACTAGCTCTGGATTCAGGAGTTTCTGAGTTCAAATCTGGCCTCAGATGCTTACTAGCTGTGTGGTCCTGGGCAAGTCACTTAACCTCTGATTGCCTCAGTTCCCCCATCTGTGAAATGGTCTGGTGAAGGAAACCACTCCCGTATCTTTGCCAAGAAAACCCCAAATAGGGTCACTAAGAGTTGGACACTACTGAAAAACGACTAAACAACAATAACAAATAGCTTGTTCACAGCTTGGGATGCATTTCTTCGTTGCCCTCTGGGTAATCTTCATTTTTAAATTTCCAGTGATTTAGTGTTCTATTATTTGTAACCATTCATCAGTGGCAGTACAGTATTGAAGTTAACATGGATGGGCCTTTGTTCAAGGAGAAGTTTGCAACCATTAAAAAAATTTTGATTTTCCAAAGGCAATCTGTCCTATTCCCTTCTTCCTTGTTCAATTTTGGGCCCAAATTATTGTCTATTTATAATGTCTGCCCAAAATGGATACTGACAAATAAGCTTTATACAAATAATAATAATAATATAATAATAAGCTTTATACAAATAAGTATATAGACTCTTCAGTAAATAAGTATATTTTGAACTGCAGAATATAAATACATATGCATATATACATAAATGTATACGTATACAATATATGTATATGTATCTCTCTGTATTTTTCAAATTGTGGAATGTATATTGTCATCCCACCTTTGGTGATACATATAAAAATGTTCTTTGTCCTAGTATCTTCATTTTAGCTGGTCTTTACAAACATTTGCTTCTTTTCAACATTGTTGTTGTTTGGTCACTCATTCATGTCTGACTCTTCATGACCCCATTTGGGGATTTCTTGGGAGAGATACTGCAGTGGTTTGCCATTTCCTTCTTTAACTCATTTCACAGATGAAGAATTGAGGCAAATGGGGTTAAGTGACTTGCCCAGGGTCCCACGGCTAGTAAGTGTCTGAGGCCAGATTTGAACTCAGGTCCTCCTGAATCCAGGCCCGGCACTCTATCCACTGTGCCACCTTGCTGTCCCTCTCTTCTCAATATAGATAAGTTGAATAGCTGTGCAAAAGATTATTATTAGGAATTAGATGTTTCATCTACAAGCAGGCTAGTTTACTTGAGGCTGGGGGTGAGGAAGAGAACTCTAGTAGATTGTGTTCTACCAAGTTTTAGTTTGGAAATCATAGGCTGACCTTGCAGAGTTTCTATGAACCTTGATTCTTTGACTAGTAGCTTAACCTTGAGTAAAGTTGGGTTCCAGAACTGGAAGTTCGTTCAGTGTTTTCATGCTAAGCTTTATAGTAAATAGCCTTGCAGCCAACCAAATGGGGACTTCCCTGATTCTCAAGAAGAGAAAACAATGGGATCTTTGGAAAAGTCCTAACATGGTCTTTAGGAGGCTACTTCTCCAAATCTGCTAACAAATGCCAAGGTCCTGAAGCATTATTCTAAGTGGCAGAGCTATGCCTTGAACCCAGCATTTTTTTTCCACTGACCTAGCCTGCTTCTGGACACTTCAGGGGCCAGAGTATGGGCCAAGGAAACTCTTGCAGTTTTCTTCCTCTCTTAGAAGAAGCCAAAGAAGCTCATGGAATTTGTAGCTCCCTTCCTGTCTTAGAGGAAGAGAAAATCCATGGGCAGAAAAGAAATACCTTACACTGTGGGTTGGGTACCTTCCAGTTCTGACATTCCATGTTCTATGGTTCTGAGACTCTTAAAGCAAGTGGGAGATGGGTAATGATACTCATCCCTCTGTACTGTTTGAATCTCAGACTAGCATGACTAGGGAGGAAGAGGTTGCTAATTTTAACAGTAGAACTTCTCTTTGATATTTCTCCCTCTCTTCCTCTTCCTACCACCCCCCCATAACTGTCCCAGATTGATGGGATGTCTTATATACTAAGGTACTGCTAGCCTATGGAGCTCAACTTCAAACCCCACCAAAACTGAGCTGAATTTGAAGGTTTCCTTTCTGACTTGCTCAGTTGGAGACACTGGGCCTTTTGTTTGTTTACAGGGCTGTGTTTTAAGTTGGATCGGGGTGGGGGGAGATTGCTAGAAAAGTTCTTTTGACTGTTTTAGCTGGGCAAGCGTACAAAGCCTTCTCTTGTAAACATCTGCACTTGAAGAAACAGAGTACTGGGAAGAAATCCAAGCTCTGGCACTACTGAGGTCTCTGGCGTATACCTTTCTTCTCTCCTTATCTCCCAGAGCAGAAATTTCTTTTAAGGGTCTAGGATACTTCTCATTCTTGTTTGGTGGCCAATTAAAATTCAGAAAAATAGGACTAGTATTCCAAAATGGAGAGCACCTCACCACCCCCATGCCCCCAGCAGCTCACAACAAGGGTATAATTAGACAAAATAAAATGATGGTAATTGTAAGCATAATTTACACTTCCGATTTACGCCTTTCTAGGTCTTATCTCATTTCATCTTCACAGCAGCCCTGTGAAGGACGCATGACAGGGTAATGATTGCTAGCCCCATTTTATAGATGAAGAAATTGTGGGCCAGAAAAAAGGAAGAAGCTTGCTTAAGGTCATACAGGAAATTAATAGCTTAGCCAGAAGCAGAACCAACTCTCCTGTCTCTTAGGTCTGGGCTCTAAAGAGAAGTCTTTGGCAGAGTCAGCTGTAAGTCTCGAGACCAGTGGGTCTCTACAGCCTTGCTCTTGACCTGTTTTTGCTCCTGAGAAGAATTAGGGTCAATGCTGGAGTTAAGAGACTGAGGCATATGAGTGAGATTGCAGGTGTAACGTGCGTATATCCTGGCACACCATGCTTGTTGAGAACCCCTTCTAGAGAAAACAAATTAGATCAAATTAAGTTGATTCCTGTCATTAGAACTATAAGGAGTTGGCTTTTCTCAGCTGTCTTCTTGTCCCTAAGAGAAGGAATGACTTAAAATCTTTTTTTCCCCTCATTTTATCCTCCCTTGAAAAGGGGGAACTTGGCTCCCCAAAGAGTGCTCTGGGACCCTCAAAGGCTGCCACTTGACAAAGTCCAGAGCTGGTGTTCAATCAATCAATTAATAAACACTTATTAACACCTCCCATGTGCCAGGCACTGTGCTAAGCATGGGGATAAATAAATTAAAAAAAAGAGGCGAAAGACATTCCCTGTCCTTAAGGAGCTTACAATCTAATAGGGTGACCACATGCAAACATTATATGCAAAGCAAGCTATATACAGTATAACTAGGAAATAATTAACAGAGTGAAGGCACTGGAATTCAGAGGGGTTGAGAAAGGCTTCCTGTAGAAGGTGGATTTTAGTTGGGACTTAAAGGAAGCCAGGGAGGCCAGGTGACAGAGATGAGGATGAGGAGAGAGAGAGTCCCAGGCATAGGGGACAGCCAAAAAAAAAGGCCTGGAGCTGAGAGATGGAGGGTGTTGTTTGTAGAATAACTCAAAGTCAGGGAATAAGGTAAAAGAAGACTGTAAAGGTAGGAGGGGGCTAGGTTATGAAGTGCTTTGATTGCCAAACAGAACATTTTGTATTTTATTCGGGGGGCAATAGGGAGCCACTGGAGTTTATTGAGTAGGGGTAGGGGTGACATGCTCAGATCTACACTTTAAGAAAGTCACTTTAGTGGCCGAATGGTAGATGCAGTGGAATGGGGAGAGAATTGAGGCAGGCAGACCTACAGTAATCAAGATGTGAGGTGATGAGGGCTTACACTAGAGTGATGGCAGTGTCAGGGGTGGGGGGTATGTAGGTTCAAGAGATGTTGCAAAGGTATAAGGGGGTGTGAGAGATAGTGAGGAATCCTGGATGCTTCCTAGATTTGCCTGTAAGGTAACTCCCTGTTTTATGTACCACATTTTTGTATATATTAACTAAACGGTTAGTTGCTCTTTCCCTGCTCTCCAAAGATGGCAAATGTGGAAGGAAGCCATTTCCCACAAAGAAACACATGAAAACCCAGGCATGGATGCTCCTCTCAATATCAAAAGTAAATGGCAGGCTGCCATATTAATTCTCTTTCTAAATACTCATGAAGCAAATTTAGCAGAATGTGGATTAATTCTCCTTTTGAAGCAGGAAGACTTTCTTCAAACTGATCATACTCTCCCTGTTTTTCCCTTGGTAAACCCTGGTAGTCCTTGACTTCATGCTGAGCTGATTACAAAGACCACATGGTTTTGATTTGTTGGGTTTGAATTTTTCCCTAATAATTGTGAAGTTTGGCTCATGTGTGACAAGTCCGAGCATAATGAGATCAGCATTGAAATCAAGCCTGAGGGACTGGGAGGATGGTGTTGCCCTCTACAGTAATGGAGAAGGTAGGAGGTGGCACAGTGGACAGAGTGCAGGGCCTGGAGTTAGGAAAAATTCATCTTCCTGAGCTCAAATCTAGCCTCAGACATTTACTAGCTGTGTGTTCCTAGGCAAGTCCCTTAACCCTATTTGCCTCAGTTTCATCATCTGTAAATGAGCTGGAGAAGGAAATGACAAGCCACTCTAGTATGTTTGCCAAGAATACCCCAAATGGGGTCATGGAGAATCATTCACAACTGAAATGACTGAACAACAGAACAGGAGAGGAGGAGGTTTTAGGCGGAAAGATAAGAAGTTCCATTTTGGACATATCTAGTTTTAAGATATCTGAAAGGCAGTTGGAGATGTGAGACTGGAGGTCAGCAGAGAATTTGGGGCAGGATAGGTGGATTTAAGAATCATCAGCATAAAGATGGTAATTAAGTCCATGGGAACTGATGTGATCACCAAGTAAAGAAATACAGAGGGAGAAGAGAAGAGGGCCTAGGACACATATGAGTGGAGGTCATGGTCTGGGAGAGGATCCAGCAAAGGAGACCAAAAAAGAATGGTCAGGTGACTTATGTGCCATTTTCCCCAGTTTAGCTGATTTCAGTGCCCTCATTTACCAGCCTGTATGCAGACTAGGGTGCTGGGAATACTGGTTTTATCATCAAGGCTGTGGAGTGCCCAGGTCTTTTGCTTCCCTTTCTCCTGAGATGAGGCTGAGGTGGAGTTTTGAAGATAGTGATGAACAATTAGAAATTGATTACTTGGGTGGGAAATTCCCAGAGGTCACAGTACTGTGGTGGTTTCTAGAGGTTTCTCTTCAAGTTGACATTGAGTCATTAGCCTTAATTCTACCAGTTCTAAATTTACCTGTCTCTTTCATCTTGTACTCCTAGAATCTTTGTATTTCGAGGTCCCTTAAAAATCATTTACTCCACCCCCTACTCCCACTCCCTCTGTGATATACATAAAAAGATATCATCTAGCATCTCCTAGAACACTTCCAATACACTATTGATTTTTTTTTATCTTCAAAGTAGGGTGCCACTTTTTTCCCCACATAAAATTTAATCTTTTAAGTCCGTTGTTTTAACTTGTTGAAATTTTTTTGGGTCACAGCTCTGCCATTTAATACATTAGCTACCCCTTTTAGCTTTGGGCCATCTATGCCTTTATCTAGGTCACTGATAAAAATCTTGACTATCTATTTTAGAGTAATGGTGCTTTCTAGAGACTTCTCTCCAGGTTGACACTGAGCTATTAGTGCTCATCCTACCAGTTCCAATTTCACCTAACTGCAAACATGGTGGGATAATAGCTCATATGAAGAAGATGAGTACTTTAGTGGCCCCTAAATTCAATCTGAATCAACAGTACAATGTGGCAGCCAGAAAACCAATGTAATCTTACGTTGGGCTGGTACAAATCTAGAGTTCAGATTGACAAAGATGTTAGTCCAGATGTCCTCTGCCCTGGTCAGATCACATCTGGAGCATTGGAGTTCACTTGTAGGCATCACATTTTACAAGCTAGCACATACCTACACTTGGATAAAGACAGAAATGGCATGCTTGTCAAATTTGCAGGTAACAGACACCAGCATGGGATGGATAGCTAACACAATGGATGACAGAATCAGGATCCAAGATCTTCAGAGACTAGGTAGATAGAGCATGGAGCTGAATGTAATGAGATCAAATTAACAAGGAATTAATATAAAATCTTGCAGTTGGATTTAAAAAAAAATGTCAAAAGTACAAGATGGGGAGGCTTGATGGGATAATTGTTTATCTGAAAAAGATTTGTAGGTTTTAAGGGACTGCAAGCTCAATATGAGTCAGCAGTGTGATTTGGCAGACAAAAATCCTTAACGTCATCTGGGGCAGCGTTAAGGGAGGCATAACTTTCAGGAACAAGGAGGTGAACCCTAATCCTTTAGAACAGATTAGTGGGGACCTGCTAGTGTCAGCTCCTCTCATGAATAAATGAAACCCTGGCCATCCTCAGGCCATGCTCCTTTGCTTTCATTTTTCACTGTGCTCTGTGGGACCCTCCCTTTTGGTTATTAAACTCATCTTCAGCTTAGGTCTCTTCCTCTCATTGATGTTTCATTCCCATGCTCACTCCTTAAGACTGCCTTCCTTTTCTTAATTCCTGACACATAGGGCAAGGAAGAGGAATTGGCATGAATCTTGTGGCCACTCTTCATCCTCCATCACTCAACAGAGACCTGGGAAAGACCTTAATTTCGAAAGGCCAAGGTCACCCATTGCATTTCAGGCCATCGTCTTGTCACTAGACTTCCATGATGGAGGCGGGAGTGAGGTTGAGGATTTTGGGCAGTTCTGCCTCACTTAAATTCAGTTCACTCACTAATCAAGCTATCACCCAGTGATGTCGTTGGTTCTCTTGAGAAAGAAGGACAAACAGCAACAACTACCTTTTCCCCCTTGTTAATTCACTGTATCCTGAATGCAGATTTTTATGGTTTTCACCTATGGAACTCTTGGTCATTCTTCCTCTTACTTAGTACCTTAGTGCCTGGCTCATAGTTTTCTTTACCCCAAACCCTGTCCCCTTGAATACCATGTTCTCCCAGTTCCTCATCCTTCTCAACTTTAGTGACCACTGTCCTCAGTCACACACAGGAATGGTCAGACCTTAGACACAGCTCCCCGTCTCATTCCTTCTCCTTTTATCTGAATTTTCTCAAATGGCCAGAATTCCTAATTATGGCATTAGTAATCTGACTGCTTGTCAAGGACATTATGAAGGGGGGGAGAGGGTCCTGCCAAATCAGGGACTACAAGCATCAGCTTTTCTCATTAATTAACCGGAAACCTCTAGGATTCCTTTCAACTCTCAGCATCTGAGTATCTCTGATGCTGGGGTGTTATCCAGCCCCAATCTCCCTGTCTCATCTACAGGCATATGAGAGAGCTTTTGCCTAATGCCTTGGGAAAGTCACATTGGCCCTCCTCGGACCTCAGCTTCCTCATCTGCAAAATGAGGAAGTTGAACTTATAAAATTTGTTGTTTTGTTTCCAGCCCATAGATTCTCCTTATCTGTGAAATATTTATTGTTCTGTGCCTAGCCCTAGGCTAGGTGCTAAGATGGAGGGGAGGGGAAGAGTCACACCAAAGATGACCACAGTGTAGTTCTTTGGGAGCTTTTAAGTCTTCTTCTGCTTGTTATGAAATTCTGTTTTAAATTTCCTTCTAGCTGAGTTATTTCAGTTGTCCAATAAAATTCGTTTCCCTAAGGAAGTAGTAATGGCCCCAGGGGCTTGCTTTGGTTTTGGCATTGAGGCAGATCAAGCCAGGAACACCAATACCTACTGAAACCACAGAAAAGACTGGAGCAGCAAGATTGTTGTTATTGTTGTTGTTTGTCCTTAGTTCTGGAATCAGGAGGGTGATGCCATGACTTGCAAGTGAATTGGATTTAAGTGAGGGAGGGCTGTGCAAAGTTACCAGCCTCATTTTCTCCTCTGGAGTCATCTGGATCCAGTGGCAAGATATCCAGAAGCAAGCAAGTGAACTCCCTAGATTCTATTCTTGATTCCCAAACTGCATTCCCAGTTTCCCTTGAGGCCAGAGTAGGGTGTTGGGGAGTGTGGGCGAAGCCCGAGGTGAAAGGTGGCTCCTTTGGAATCCTCTTGGAAAGGTAGGATTGGGAGGGCCTTAAATCTGGAAGAGTGATTATCCTTGGTTAAAGGGAATTTAGTTACCATTCTGGATTCTGAGCTGAAAAGGCACCTCAAATGTCATTTCATTTTACAGATGAGGAATTTGAGGCACCTAGATGTAAAATGACTTGCCTAAGGTCACATAGGTAGGAAGTAGCACTCTCATGTATAGTATTTTACAGTATACAAAGTACTTTCCTTATAGCAACCTCAGAGAGGGAGATCATGCAAGTTATTTTAAAACTCTTTCTTTTTATTGGTAAGGAAGTGGAGACCCAAGATCACACAGCTAGTCAATGTCAGGTCCAGGCACCAAAATCCAAAGCTTAAAAAGCATACACACACACACACACACACATAACATTGTCACTTCCCAATAAGTGGCACAAAACACATTGTAGCATTCCATATCCATATCATGCTCCTCTCTCAATGGAAGAGACTGGTTTGGAATCAAGATTGGTCATTGCAGGGGCAGCTAGGTGGCGCAATAGATGGAGCACCAGCCCTGGATTCAGGAGGACCTAAGTTCAAATACAGCCTCAGACACATAACACTTACTAGCTGTGTGACCCTGGGCAAGTCACTTAACCCCATTGCCTAGCCAAAAAAAAAAAAAAGATTGATCATTGCATTGATATGACTTTTGATGTGACTTATTGTTGTTGAACCCTAGTCCTGTGACTAGGGTTCAGTGTTTTTTTCACTGTTATCACTTGCTTTCTTAGGAAGACCTCAGGAATTACTTAGTCCAAAGTCCTTATTGACATTATGAAGTAGAAAAGATACTGGATTTGGAGATAAGGAGACTTAAGTTTGAATTCTGATGTTAGCTATGCAACTATTTGCATAGGGCAAGTCATTATACTTCTTGGGGCTTCAATATCTCCACCTTAAAATGGGGATAATAATACCATCATTGGATAGCTAGGTGGTACAGTGGATACAGTACCAGGCCTGGAGTCAGGAAGACCTGAGTTCAAATATGACTTCAGATACTTAGTAGCTGTGTGACCCTAGGCAAGTCACTTAACCCTGTTTCCCTCAGTTTCTTCATCTATAAAATGAGCGGGAGAAGGAAATGGTAAATCAGTCCAGTGTCTTTTCCATGTAAACCCCAAATGGGGTCACAAAGAGTTGGACATGACTGAAACAACTGAACAGCAACAAATACTATCACACTTTAAAGTAGTGTTGTAAGGAAAGTTGCTTTGTAAATCTTAAAGTGCTATATGGTGTGAATTATTGCTGCTATGGTATGTGACAGAGGAAAAAACAGAGCCTTGAGAGAAGGGACTTGCTTAAGCTCTCCTAAATAGCAGAGCTGATTCAAATGCAGACTGTCCAAATCCATTTTCTTTTTTTTTTATTTAAAATTTTTTTATTTTTAGGCAATTGGGGTTAAGTGTCTTGCCCAGGGTCACACAGCTATTAAGTGTCAAGTGTTTGGTCTGAGGCCGGATTTGAACTCAGGTCCTCCTGACTCCAGGCCTGGTACTCTATCCACTGCACCACCTCGCTGCCCTCAAATCCAGCATTCTTATCACTATATGACGCCACAGAATGCTCTAAATGTTATGTACTTCAAGGTTCTTTGAACTTCCAAGTCAGGCTTGGGCCAGTGAGTCAGGGGTCACTTGGACATCTCAGGCCCCTTGGAGACCACTCTGTCACTGATGGTATAGGCAGTGGCTACAGTTCTCCAATTCTAGAAGCCACAGAAAAGGAAGGATGAATGTGCCAAACTCTTCTTACTCAGAGGTTAACCTCCCTTGGGTGAGGGCTCATAGGCTCATAGAGCTAAAACTGGAAGGGATGTCAGAGGACATCTGGTCCAACCCCTTTATGTGACATATAGGAAAACCGAGGCCCAGGGAGACTAAGGACTTGTCCTAGGTAACATAGGTGGACATCATCAGGTGGAATTTAAACCCAAGTACTCTGACTACAAGGTGGGTGCTAATTCTGCTCTACCACATGGCCCCTACAGGACATACAAGTGGATCATTTCCACTGGTGGATAAAATGTTGCAGACTAGTCATTTTGCCTTGAGAACAAGGTGTCATCAGAGTAGGTAGGTTGGGGTAAAGTACATAAGGAATTAGGATTTCAGAGTTGAGATAGACCTCGGAGATCAACCTATGACTGAATAAGAATTCTCCTACCTTGCCCAGCATCCACGACTTCTAGCGATGAGGGAACCTGCTGTGTCCCAAGGCAGGCCATTCTACTTTGAGGCTACCTCTGTCTGTTACATTAATCCTTTTTGCAGCTCCTACTCACTGTTCATTGTTTTGCTTTCTGGGCCCACGCAGGACAAATCTAATCCTTAGTTCATAGGCTAGCTAGGTGGTCCTCTAGGTCCTCAAGTGTGGCCCTTTGACTGAATCCAAACTGTTCTGTGAAGTGGCCTCGAGGCTGCAGTTTCTCCACTGCTGGGCTAGACCCTGAAATACTTAAGACCTCTCCCAAGTTCCAACCACCCTTCCATCCCATCATACTCCCAAAGTCTTATGTTTTCTACACTAAAAGAGAAGACTGCTCTAGAGGGGAATACAGACTGGTAGCTCCATGCGCAGTTTTTGCAGTCTTTGCTTTGGAAGGGCTTTGGACTAGCAATTAAGGAACCTAGGTTCTAGCCCCAGCTTGGTTACCATCTTGTCGTGTTACCTTGGACAGGTAAAATGAGGGGGTTGTGTCTAGATTCTATTATTTCCTCATAGGTATGAGAGGGCTGGACATAGGGAGGTATGATTCACTCCAATTCTCCCTTTATGTATGATATATGTGTGTATTAAGGTTTAATGTACAATAATAATAATAATAATAATAATAGTAATAATATTAATAATAATAATAGCACTTGACATTTCTAGAGTGCTTTAATATTTTAAACATTTTTCCTTTCAACATTCCCCCATTTTATAGATGATCAAACTAAGGCTCCTTCTGGGAAACTGGCTGGTTGCCAGTGTAGATTGTGAGCCTCCCTCAGAAGTCAGCTGGGGGAGATAGCAGAAATGATACAAGAAGTCAGGACAGCTGTGCTGAGGTCTCACTTTGCTACTGGCTGTATGTGACCTTGGGTCTCATCTCTAAAATGATGACCATCAGTAAAGTCCTTTTTAGCTCTAAATCCTCTAGTCTCTAAACTAGGGGCAAGGAACCTATGGATTCAGTCAAAGGGCTGCACTTGAGGACCACATGTGGCCACACTAGAGGTTCCCCACCCCTACCTAAACTCTTTTCATCTCTAGCATTCTGTGGTTCTGACCAACTCTCTCTCTTTCCAGGTTCGGAAAATTGCCCCTGAGTATTATGACAACCTCCCCCAGCACCATTCCTGGATCCAGGTTCTCTGGGATTTTGTCTTCAAAGACACTATGGGGCCTGCCTCAAGGACAAAGAGGGTCTACAAGGAGGCCTTGAAAAGCTTCTAATCTACCTTCCATTCAACTGATAAGGCCAACTTGGGCCAGGTTCGGGGACCTAAATTGCTTGAAAAAATGGTTGGCCCAGAAGTCCTCAATATGAACTATAGAACATGAGTTGGTTATCTGAAATGGCCAAAATATTGGAATGTGTCCTTGTTAAAACAGAGCAGAAACAACAAACCCCACCTACGTCCGTTCTGCTTCCAGGAAGCTCCCATTATGATCTGAGCAAGGGCCCAGATCCTATGACCTGCTGAACTTTTTGCTTCAGTCCTGAGAAACAGGAGAGCAGGAAAAACATGATTTTCCCCTTTGCACTGATGTAAGGGCAAAAGAACTTTAGTTTTGAGTCAGGAGATCTGGGTTTGAGACCTGGCTTTCCTACTTTTACTGTGTTCTGGACCAGAGTTGGTCTGGGAGTGTTGGAGTAGGCAGATGATATTGAAGGTTCTTTCCAGTTCTAAATTCTGTGATCCAAGATCCTGAAGGTGGCAGGGAGGAGGAGGGATAGAACATTAACTTTGCTTAGGGGTGGTCTGGGGCTCCTTACTAAAGGACCCCAAGGGTGGTCCTTATACTGTTCTTGGGTTATTCATATTTTTCTGCATCATGCAAAATTTGGGTCCATGCAGAAGAACTGGTTCTTCAGCATTTTCATCCCCCCAGTGCCTTTTGGTTTCTTGTTTCTGAGCACGTGCCACAGCTGATCTCTAGGGCAGAAGACTAGTGCGGGAAGGGACCTTAGATTCATCCAGTACAGGATATCAGAGCCCCTGGAGGGGGAGGGGATGGGGAGCAGGGCTTAGAGATAATCTAGGTCTCACTTTTTCAGTGAAGAAACTGAGGCACAGAGAATTCCTGCAATAAACTCACTGTGCTGGCAGATTTGGTACTAGAATACCCCAAATCCCTTGCCAACTTTTTCTATTTTATCACATTGCTTCCTGGGAGTGTCATCATTTGAATAGGGGCATTTTTTTTTAAAGACTCCAAGTAATGAAGTTATAATGGCAATGTAACAGGCACTCAGTGGAAGAGGGAGAGACGTATTTGAGTCAGGGTGCCTTGTGCCTTCTTATATCATACCACTCCCTTACCCCTAACTTGTGGCCCCTAGGGCTGGTGGATGTGGCTCCACCTAGGTCATTCCTGGGTAGCTGGGTAGTCATAGACATCAGCCCACTTCTTGGGATAAAGGCTTCTTTGCACCCTAACCCCTGCAAATTGAGCCCCCTGACAAGTCAGTTTCTCTGTGAAGGAACATTGGGAAGGATCATTTTAAGTCCGGTGAAAGGTGATGTGGAAAGAGTTGGGTTCAGAGGCAGGAGTCGAGATTCCTGCCCTGCCACTAGAACTTTCTGCGACCTTGAACAAGTAATTTCCCCTCTCTGGGTCTCAAGCTTACTCGTCTATGAGATTAAGTGATCAGAATGGATGATCTCTAAGGCCCCTTTCAGCACTGATATTCTATAATTGTAGAGTTCCAGGGCTGCCTTAGGCATTCCCTTTCTATGATGACTAAAGTCTTTAAACTCTGATATTGACCAGCTTCATCTCTTTCTCCCAATATTGCCTAGGATTTCTAAACAGCCTATTATGATTTATAGCTGCCAGACAAAAGAAAGCACTTCTCCTTACTTGAAGACCAGCTGCTTAGAAGGGTCCATTGCCGGTGAAGGATTGCTCTTGAGTGGATCTGACTTCTGGTCAGCTTGGAGTCTGCTGGGATAAGGGGGCAGGAAAGTTGGCCTCCACTAGCATTATGAGACTTGAAACCTCTAATAGGTCTTAGCTCCTTATTGTCCTCTTCCCACACCACCAACAGTAGAGTGGCCACTGTGATGGCATAGGGAGCATGGGACCCCAAGGCTCAGAGACCTGTAAACCTGCGCCTTTGAGCCAACTTTTCCCCTTTGCTCCCCAAGGGATGCTGCTGTAACACCTGAGCACTGAAGGGGAGGGGCTTAAGTTGCTCCTTTTCTCAGCACCTAAAGAAATAGCTTTTGAGATAGAATTTGTATTCTTATAGACACATTCCAATCTTCCTGGTGACATGTCCCCAGTCATAAAAGGTCATTGTCTTCAGAGGCAAGGGACCTTGGTTTGATTCTCAGATCTGCCAGTAATATGCTGGGTGATTGTGAATGAGTCAATTTGAACCTCTTAACCTCGTTAATAAATTCCTTATAGCTCCAACATCCTACATTCCATGAGTCCAAGCTCCTTTTCAGTTTTGATATTTTGTGAGTCTAATGTTCTCTTTTATGTTTATATATCACTTTGTGCTTTTTTGGAGTTCATTCTCAGGGTCATCAGCCATGAAGAGATAGGGAAAATATCAACAAATTGACTCATGGGCCATTCCACTGGATACTTCGTCTGGCCTATGAGGCCCTTGACCAGAGCTGTCCTGTGAAAAACAAATGCAATAAATGTTTGAGACTCTTGTGTTTCTGAAAGTTATTTGAACTTAAAATAAAATGGAATAATTAAATCCAATCTTGGGCTTTCCATGTCTGTGGGATATGCTTATAAGGAGGGTGGGATGGGGAGGGAACGGCCTTGAGGCTTTGTTTCCAACCTAAGCTGAACAGTTATGGTGCTTGTGTCCTTCTCTGGGTCTAGACTCCCCCTTGTTCTCCTCCTACCCTACATTCCAGACTGGGGTGGGGCTACATATAAGAAGGGTTCTATTTAAGAATTTATTACTAATAAGACCATAAAAATCTAGAAGGAGGAAACCACACTTCTCCCCTTTGCCACCAAATGCAACTGGATGACCTGGTATTGATCCGACAGTCAGCCCATGACAGGAGAATCAGGAACATGCATTTGGATCGTTCTGCTTCCTTTTGATTGAACTCAAGAACAAGGTTCCATGCAGTTATCTGAGGATCCAAATTGGGCTCCACTCCTCTGAAGACTCAGTAATCCTCAGGCAGCTGCTGCAGACTTCCCTCACCGCCTTAGACGTTATCACCTCCTGTGTGAGGACAAGGTGAAGGAATTGGGGAGCTTGGAGGAGAGAAAACATCACGTGGAGGAGAGGTACAAACATCACTGTCTTTAAGTATTTGAAGGCTTGGTTGTCCTGTGGGAGGGGGATTAAAGTTGTTTTGCTTGAAGTCGGGGATAGAAGGTCCAGTTCAATATTCCAGCCCAGTGTAAGAAAGACAATTAGAGCCATCCAGCAATTGAATAGATTGTATCTTGAGACTGTGATTTCTGTCACTTGGAGGTGTTTAAACGTTGACTGAAATGTGTGTAGAGGGGTGCTCTTATATAAGGAAGGGGATGTATATTTAAATCTCCTTGCAGCTTTAACTTCCATTTTTTCATTTGAAGATCTCTTGCAGTTCAAACATTTCATATTCTAAGGTTTTTTTCCAGATCTTGCGTCCTATTTTTTAAAATTAATTAATTTATTTTTAGTTTTCAGCAATCAATTCCACAGGCTTTTGAGTTTTAAATATTTTCCCCTTTCCTCCCTCCCCAAAACAGCATGCAATCTGATATAGGCTCCACGTATACACTCCAATTAAACATATTTTCACATTAGTCATATTGTAAAGAAGAATTAGAACCAATAGGAGGAACCACAAGAAAGAAGAAACTAAACAAAACAGAAGAAGAAAAAAGAACAAATAGTATGCTTCCATCTGTATTCAAACTCTATAGTTCTTTATCTGGATGTGGATAGCATATTCCATCATGAGACTCTTGGAGATGTCTTAGATCCTTGCATTGCTGAGAAGAGCTAATTCTATCAGTTAGTCATTGTACAACATGGCTGTTACTGTGTATGATGTTCTCCTGGTTCTGCTCACTTCATTCAGCATTAATCCAGGTTTTTCTGAAGTCTGCTTGCTCATCATTTCTTATAGCACAATAGTATTCCATTACATTCACATACCACAACTTGTTCAGCCATTCCCCAATTGATGGGCCTCCCCTCAATTTTTAATTCTTTGCCACCACAGAAAGAGCTGCTATAAATATTTTTGTACATGTGGGTCCCTTTCCCATTTTTTTTTGTTTTGTCATTTTTTGCTAGGCAATGGATTAAATAACTTGCCCAGGGTCACACAGCTAGTAAGTGTCAAGTGTCTGAGGCCGAATTTGAACTCAGGTCCTTCTAACTCCAGGGCCAGTGCTCTATCCATTACGCCACCTTGCTGCCCCCCCCTTTTCTATCCTTTTTCCATTTGTATGATATCTTTGGGTTACAGCCCTAGAAGTGCTATTGCTGGGTCAAAAGGTATGCACATTTTTATAGCCCTTTGGACATAGTTCCAAATTGCTCTCTGAAACGGTTGGATCAGTTCACAAGTCCACCAATTGCATTAGTGTTCCAATTTTCCCACATCTTCTCCAACATTTATCATTTTCCTGTTTTGTCATGTTAGCCAATCTGGTAGGTGTGATGTGGTATCTCAGAGCTGTTTTGATTTGCATTTCTCTAATCAATAATGATTTAGAGCATTTTTCTTTTCTTTTTTTTTTTTTTTTTGGCTAGGCAATGGGGTTAAGTGACTTGCCCAGGGTCACACAGCTAATAAGTGGTATGTGTCTGAGGCCGGATTTGAACTCAGGTCCTGCTGAATCCAGGGCCAGTGCTCTATCCATTGTGCTACCTACCTGCCCCGTAGTGCATTTTTTCATATGACTAGAGATGGTTTTAATTTCTTCATCTGAAAATTGCCTGTTCATATTCTTTGACCATTTATCAATTGGGGACTTACATCCTATTTTCTAATGGCCTTTTCCCAGTCCTCATCCTTTTTGACCTCTCTGCAACCTTTTGACACAGTTGATTTTCTCTTCTTGATAACTCTCTTCTCTCCAGGTTTTTGAGGCATCACTCTGTCCTGGTTTTCCTCCAACCTGATTGTTCCTTCTTGGTCCATTTGGCTGGGCTATCCTCCAGGCCTCAGCGAGTAACCATGGGTGTCCTTTGAGGCTCTGTCCTGTGCCCTCTTCTCTTTTCTCTCTATACTGTTTTGCTTGGTGATCTCATCAACTGTCATGGATTCAATGATAATAATGATAATATGATCAGTTTGATTTAACCAGCCCTAACTGATGTCCAGTCTCACATCTCCAACAGCCTATTAGATATCTCAACCTGGATGTCCCACAGACATCTTCAACTCAACATGTCCCAAACTTATCTCCTTTTTCCCTCTAAGCCCTCCTCTTCCCAACTTCCCTATGATTGTTGAGGATACCATCATCCTCCTAGTCACCTAGGCTTGAAACCTAGATGCTCCATCACTCTCTCTCCTCCCCAGCATCCAGTGTGTTGCCAAGTTCTGTCAATCCTACCTTCACAATATCTTGGGTCTGTGTCTCTTTTCCTCTGTTACTGCTCCCACCATGGTGCAGCCCCTCATCACTTCATGCCTGGACTATTATAATAGCTTGCTGGTTGATCTCCCCATCTCAAATCTCTTCCCCACTCTATGCCATTCCCCACTCAGTTGTCAAAGTGATCTTAAGGGCAGCTAGATGGTACAGTGGATAGAATGCCAGGCTTGAAGTCAGGAAGACCTGAGTTCAAACCCTGCCTCAGACACTTACTAGCTGTGAGACCCTGGGCAAGTCACTTCACCCTATTTGCCTGAGTTTCATCATGTGTAAAATGAGCTAGAGAAGGAAAATGGCAAACTACTCTAATGTCTTTGCCAAGAAAACCCAAATGGGGTCATAAAGACTCAGACACCACAGATACAAATGAACAACAACAGCAAAGTGTCTGAG
>NW_020947062.1:6278364-6513676 GCF_900497805.2 Vombatus ursinus | reverse complement strand
CAGACACCACAGATACAAATGAACAACAACAGCAAAGTGTCTGAGGCAGGATTTAAACTCAAATCTTGATTCATATTCTAACAACTCTCATTTTAAGGCAGCTAGATTGCACAGTAGATAGAACATCAGGCCTGGAGTCAGGAAGAAATGAGCTTAAATCTGGCCTCAGACATTTACTAGCTGTGTGACCCTGGGCAAGTCACTTAACCCTGATTGCCTCCCCAAAATGAAAACAAAACAGTGATCTTAAAACAAAAGTTTGACCATCATTTCCCCATCCCTCCCCTCTCCTCCAAGTCCAATGGCTCCTAATCACCTTCAGAATCAAATACAAAACCCTCTGTTTGGCTTTTAAAATCTTGATAACCTTGCCCCTTCCTACCTTTCCAGTCTTCTTACATTTCACTTCCTTCTGGGTACCTGATGACACTGGCCTCCTTGCTGTTTGTTTTCCATGTTTCTCAAGCAAGACACTCCTCTCTCCATTGCAGGCATTATCACTGGCTGTACCCCATGCCTAGAATCCTGTCCATCTCATCTCTGCCTCCTGGTTTCCCTGGCTTTCTTCAAGTCTCAGCTAAAATCCCACCTTCTGCAAGAAGTCTTTCCTGGTAACCCTTACTGCTGATGCCATCCCTCCAGGATGACTGCCAAATTATTTCACATAAATATATATTTGTATTTATGTATACACACATACATGCCATGTTTGTTTATGTGTATATGTACATATATGCACATATATGTTATGCATGTTTGTGTGTATGTGTATATATATATGTGTATACATATATTTATATGTACATACACACATATATATGTATATAATTGGGGGAAGGTTGCTTTTGAGGGTGGTTATACCCTGTAATAAATGTGGATGTGGAAATTCAGCATTATCTTTTATTATTTCTTGCCCTTTGAAATGTAGATTAGCTAACTAATCATTACTCTAAACTCTTGAGCAACTCTAATCCTTTTATTTTTATAGATTTTTTTTCCTTTAGTGCATCTAATGGCCTTCTAAGGTGGGGATTATTCTTTGGGGGGCACCAGGGATAACAAAAGTCATGAAGTGAAGACAAAATCAAGCTGAGAGATAGATCTTCTTTTTTTTTTAGTTTAGATATTCCTTTCTTGCCTCTCTGTACTCCCATGAAAGACAGATGCTTCCATTTTCTGCTTTCTACCCCATCAACACGCTGACAGAGTCTGGTATCTCCAGGCCACCTTTCCCCCAGGGCAATTGGTACAGGAAAGGGAACGGTGCAAACAACCTAACTGAAACCAGCAACACCAGGAAGTGGCATCAAACCAGAAGCCAATGGTCAAATTTCAGTTCAAGCATTCATGCCTCAGAAATCAGCAAATGCTCCAAATTAAGGCTTGATTTATTATTTTGCTGATTGTCTAGACTTAAGAAATGATAGGGGCAGCTAGATGGCACAGTGGATAGAGTGCTGGGCCTGGAGTCAGGAAGACTCATCTTCCTGTGTTCAGACACTTATTAGCTGTGTGACCCTGGTCAAGTCACTTAACTCTGTTTGCCTCAGTTTGCTCATCTGTAAAATGAGCTGGAAAAGGAAATGGCGGATCACTCCAGTATCTTTGCCAAGAAAAACCCAAATGGAGTCACAGAGAGTCAGACATCACTGAAAATGACTGAACAACAACAAAGAGTGATGGAGAAAATGTTAATAAAGCAGATTAAATTAAAAGTATGCCCTGCTTTTCGGAGAGCTGAATGTTAAACATTTACTAGCACACTGCTGCCTGGTGGCTTTAGTCCAGGGGTGGGGAACCTGTGGCCTTCTAAGTCATTGGATGTGGCCTTTTCTCTGAGTCAAAGTCTTACAGCACAAATCCTTTATTAAGAAGATTTGTTCTATGAAGTTTGGATTCAGTCAAAGGGCCACACTTGAGGACCTAGAAGGTCTCATGTGACCTCGAGGCTGCAGGTTCCCCACCCCTGCTCTAGTCCCTTTTCGCCAATCCCGGTATTGCTGCAGTATGAAGGCCCATAGGAAGAGTGGGGCAGGCTTCATGCTGAGCTGGTATACTGTGAGGTAAGATGACAGGCACAGTGAATCTCTCCTCCCTTCGACTCCTCCCTCTCTCCCCTCCCCCAAACCCCAAGCTCTATCCTCAGCCACCTGGAAATCCTACCATTTCTCCAGGCTCTGATGCCCTGGAAGGGATGAGACTGACAAGACAGAGGCCCCAGCCAAAAAAACACTTTATCTGAATTGTTATTGTCCTTTGTTTTTGAAGACGACCAGTGACATTGTGGTGATGCCTTGACTTATGTGTGAATTGGATTTAAGTGAGGCAGAGTTACACAAAGTCATCAGCCTTGCTTTCTCTTCCAGAGTCATCTAAATCCAGTGCAGGATAAAAGTCAAGGGGACTGCTGATGGCCCAGGATGCCGCAGATGCCCTTGGCGTCTTTGATGTCTGACCAAGCTCTAAGCATTCCACAGCGCCAGATGCAGCTGCCTTCGTGGCCGTTAGAACAAATTGTTCTCATCTGCCCAATCTACCAGGGGAAATCTTCACGTACTCGGGGTAGACATCCCCCTAACTCACTGATAGGTTTGAGACCCCTTGGTTACCCTCAGCTGTGGGTTAGCTCATGCGCCACAGATGGTTTTACTGGGATGTAGCCACTGCTTCGTATGCTACAGCTTCTTGGAGAGTTGGGTGACAGGTGGATCCCAAAGATGGCTGAGCAGCCCTGAAGAGGGCTCGGCAAGCCCTCACACCGGAAGTACTGGTCCTCCCTGAACATCCCATTACACCACTAGTTTGAATTAGCAATTAAAAGAATATTGGGTATTATCATTATTTAATCTTACCTTTCTATTGGGAAAGCTAGCTGACAGGAAAGAGCTGAGAAAGAAGCTTTGGTTTAACAAGAGTGGAGTTGGTGGTGGTGAGATATAGAAAGGAGTTGGGACATAACTGAACAATAGTGAGGAGGGAGGGGTCATAGGCAGCTGGGATAGAGCACTGGACTTGGAGTCAGGAAGACATGAATTCACATTTTGCCTCAGACACTTGTTAGCTGTATGACCTTAGGCAAGTCATTGAACTTTTATCTGCCTTAGTTTCCTCATCTGTAAAATTGGGATAATAATAGTACCTACCTTTCAGGGCTCACAAGCAAGTCAAGACATCATCTGTAATGTCATTGGTCCTCTTTGAAAATGAAGGATGAACAATAACAAAGTGTGAGCATCAAAAGAGGTAACATATATAAAGTGCTTTGCAAACCTTAGCATGCCATATTAATGCTATGATAGTGATGTCTGATGTGATGAAAAAGATCACTTTTTGGAAGGCAGGTTTAGGCATTTTAGATTCAACTGCTGGCTTTACCTCTCTTACTTATTTCTTCCCTTCCTAACTCTTAGTTTCATCTGTAAAACAAGGGATTTGGACCAGCTGATTTTTAAGAGCCCTTGCAAATCTGGCATTCTGTGTTTTATGGATAATCACTCCAGATAGGGAATCACTGGGGAAGTAGGGAGATGCCTGGAAATTCCTGTTTGGTGATAGAAGAAATTAGGGTCACCAAGTCTTTCTTGATAATAGGAGAGGGGGCAGCTAGGTGAAACAGTGGATAGAGCATTGGCCCTGGAATCTGGAATGAGGAGGACCAGAGTTCAAATCTGGTCTCAGAAACTTACTAGCTGTGTGACCCTGGGCAAGTCACTTAACCTCAATTGCCTCTCCCACACCAAAATAAGTAAAATTAAAGTAATAGGAGAGATGGGCTTACTGCCTGGATGGCCCTTCTCAGGTATGATTCACACTCTTTCCCAAATGATTCTTTCCTAATAGAATCAAATCCTCAGTGACCCCAGGAATGAAGAACAGGCAGGATCTGGGTCTCAATCGAGCTAAGAGGGAAGGAAGGAAACAAACATTTATTAAGTACTTATTGTACAACAGGCACTGCACTAAGAGTTTTTCAAATATTATCTTGTTTGATCCTCATAAAGTCCCTAGGAGGTAGAGGCCATTTTGATTCCCATTTTACAGTTGAGGAAACTGAGACAAACAGAGGTTAATTGACTTGCCCAAGGTCACCTAACTGCCAAGTTTCTGAAGCCAGATTTGAACTCAGGTCTTACTGACTCCAGGCATGTGCCATGCCATCTAGCTGCATCAGTGGGCTATGGATAGGAAGGCTACCTCTTTTAGGTCACATTGACCATTCATCTCTGATAATTCTGGCCATTTATCTCTTTCATGGAGACTCCCCATAGGGAACATTTATCTGGGCTGATAAAAGTCTTTTGTAGGGATCTGTAGCTGGCATCAGACCTCTTTCTAAGTAATGTTTTAACGGCCCCATTGTCAGAGACTCAAATAAGGAAGACAGGATGCTTTGGAGCCACTCCGTGCATGATATTGGTGGTGAAGAAAACATCCTGTAACCTTTGAAGCTTGAGTTCCAGTCAAAGCTGCTTCTAGTAATCTTTGTATAGTTATTCCTTCCACATGGCAGGGGTTAAGGGCATGGTGCCCACCTATCCCCTGCCCTCATCTGGAAAATCTGTGAAAAGTTTTTTGGCCCTCCCTTTGTACCAGAGAAGAAATCAGAATTTCTTCTTTTTCTTTTATGGGGTGTTGATATAATACAAGATTATACATATATTTTGTACATTTCTGAGTTTCTAAATGTTTTCTGTGTCATCTGCTGACCTTCTCTCGTTGTCTGTGGCTTCTGCAAAACTCTCAAACTATTCCTATTTAATTTCTTATGTCGATCCATGATGTAGCAAAACTACATTGGGAAAAGTTGCAATGTGGAAGGGATAACTGTACTCAGGGTAAGTCCCAGAAACCACAACCTCACTTATAAAGTGAGGGTGGTGGTGGGGCTCTGGGACTCCATTGCTACTCCGGGACCAAGCAGGCAAGGAACAGAATTCAGTCTACCACATGCCAGCTTCCTATCAACTCATCATGCCCACTGTCTAGATACTAAACTCTGTGGTACCGAGGCTGCTGTAAGATGGCAGGTATTGTCAGGGCCCTCTCAATTTGGCATCTGAGGGCAAAGTTCCAGGCACTCCATCCTATTTACGGTTCTGCCCCTAGGAAACCTTCCATGGTTACCTTTATTCCCAGCCAACGTCCCCTTCTTCTGACCTAGAATGTTGGATGTGGAGACAGGAGTTTTTGTTGTTCAGTCATTTTAATCATGCTGGACTCTTTGTGACCCCATTTGGGGTTTTCCTGGCAAAGATACTGGAGTGATTTGCCGTTTCCTTCTCCAGCTCATTTTCCAGATGAAGAAACTGAGGCAAACAGTATTAAGTGACTTGCCTAAGATCACATAGCCAGTAAGCGTCTGAGGCCAGATTTGAACTCAGAAAGATGAGTCTTCTTGATTCCAGGTCCAGCACTCTATCTACTGCCCCACCTAGCTACCTCCTGTCCTAGAGACAGGAGATCTGGGTTCAAATCCCAGCTCTACCCCTAATTAGTTTGGCTGACTATGGGCAAGCCACTTCCTGTTTCTGAGCTTTAGTCTTCTGCAAGGTGGGGATGATAATAACACACTAAGGCAGAGGTTCTTAACCATTTTGGGGATCATAGATTTCTTGTGCTGTCAGATGAAGTCTCTGGACCCTTTCTCAGAATAATGTTTTTAAATGCACAAAATACATAGGATTACAATGAAACCAATTATGTTGAAATAAAGATGCACTCCCCCCTCCCCATCTAAGTTCAGGGATCCATGGAAATCTATCTACCTATGGACTCTTTAGGGATCCCTGGACCCTAGCTTAAGAATTCTTGTACTAAGTAGATGTGTGATCATGTGAAACCATTTTACCTAAGCCTCAATTTCCTCATTTGTAAAATGGCATCTACTTCACAGTGGTGGTTTAAGTATCATGAAATGATGTGATTTCTAACAATTAAGCTATAATTTGTAATATCAAGTTGTTGGGGGTTTTTTTTGAGATTTTGTGAGGATTTAGACTCAGAATTCCTGGGTTCAGATCCTGACTCTGCCTCTTATTGACTTTGGGTAAGTCCCTAGACTTTTCCAGCTCACAGTTTCCTAATAAACAATATGAGGGGGTGGGCCAGATGACCTCTATGGTCCTTTCCAACTCTAAATCTATGATCCAAAAATGATGGCAGGATTATCATGAGGAAATGTGCTTTGTTGACCTTAAAGTATACTAGAAACATGAAGGATTTTTTTTTCCTTTTCTTTCTAGAGAGGTATGGTGTGGTGGAAATAAGTCTGGATTGGGAATCAGATACCCAAGTTTCAGTCCTGACTCTGATAATTCTTAGCTGCGCAACCTGGGTTTATTTCCTGTAAGATGAGGGGACTGGTCTTGCCTCGAGAGGATGGCAAAGTTCCTCTCTAACTCTAAGATCTTATGTTCTTCTTGTCTCTGGACCTCAGTTTTCTTATCTGTAAAACGGAATGGGCACCCCCTTGCCTACATCACAAAGGCCTCGTGAGGATGAGATGAAATAACAGATTCGAAAATGCTCAGTCATATGGAAGGGGCCAGTACAAATGGGATACGTTGCCATTATATTAGCTGATGTTTTTATGGTTGATGAGACAAAGCCAAGACGCCAAAAGCCAGAGCTCTGGGTGGACAGGAAACAGTTTATTACCCATATGAACACAGATACTGTGGCGCACTGAAGTACCGTTTGGATATTGTGATACCCTGGAATCCACCCACTCCTCCTGCGCCCCAAGCGCTTCTGCCTTTGTGTTTCCAGGTGGGGACCCGCTCATGACAAATGTCCCCTTACTGTTGGCAGATGCTCCTCAGCTGCTGATGGCTGGGCGCAGGGCCCTTCTGTCACCTAGGAAGCAAATGGCTCCTGCTGTCCTCTCTACCACTAAAAAGAAATGTCCTACACGTAGATAAGCAAATACAAAATACAAAAAAAGGCAACGAACAACCGAATGGGCAGTGTCAGGTGGGCTTGAGAAAATCCAGGAATTTCAAATCCTTTTTTTTTTTAAATTTTTTTTCCTTTAGGTTAAGACTTTTTAAATGAAGTGAATCTCAGACAGCAAAGCTTCACTGTGTGCTGAGTCTGCTAATAAAAAGAGATTCTGGACCAAGGAGTAGCGGGTGGGATGGGGGTCAGGGGGTGGGGTGGGAAGTGCCCTTAGAGTGCCTTGGTGCCCTGTGAGAAGATTCAGTCTTCCTAGAGTCCTGGGCCAGGCTGGAAACCCCGGGACCAGTTTGAGGCTGGCCCATCACTATGTTGTGCTGATCCGGCTCAGCTCCTGCCGGATTGCTGTAGAGACAAAGGAAGAAATCGTTTCAGAAGTCAGCAGAGGCACCCCCAGGAGTCTCAGTGATGGTGTTATGGGAGAGGACGCTGGACTTGGAATCCAGATCTGCTCAGTGGCTTTGGACAAACCATATCACCCAAGTCTCAGTCTCCTCATATGTAAAATGGGGATGAGAACAGTTGCACTACTTACCTCATTGGGCCCTTTAAAGGAAAACTACTTAGCAAACTTTAAGGTGCTATAGAGATGTGAGCTATTCTAGATCTAGAAGGCACTTCAGAATTATAAGCTCTAAGGTCAAGGCTGGAAGGAGCTTTAGAGATCATCTAGTCCAATCTTTTTGTTTTATAGTTGAGAAAGCTGACCACATGGCTATTGGATGTCAGGTCTAGTAGGCCCTATGTAGAAGCTAGCTATTAATTATTCTTGGAGAGAACCCAGAAGGACCTTTGTTTGTTACTCCCTGAACTCTAAGAGCCGCCATAGGACCAGAGAACTAAGTATCAGGCTGATCAAACACACCATCAGCTTCGTCTCTGGGCTTAGAACTAGCCTCTTGTCTATTGTTAATGCAGCTGGTGCCAGGGGAGCCAGGTGGAGCCAGGACAGAAAAGGGAAGGAATACTGGGTATGTGGTGCGGAGAGTTAATAGTTTACTTTTGCTGATTCTTTCCTCTCTGGATTCTGTATCTCTCCCCCTCCCCTTTTTCACTTATTAACTCTCTGAATCCGAGTCTGATAGCCGGGCAAAGCAAGTGAACATTACTTGCCTTGTCTTCCTCTCGCTTTGCCCAGGAACTGAATGAGCTCCAGGGATCGATCTTGGGAATTGCAGAAGAAAAGAGAAAGGAAACTCCAAACCACTCATTCCCTTTCTTTTAGCTTAATCTCTTCATAGTTCTGCATAAGCCATAGTTGCAATAGCAATGATAATGGTGGTAACGGTCCCAAATACCTTAAGCCAGGGGTGGGGGACCTGCCACTTCGAGGCCACATGTGGCCCTCAAGGTCCTCAAGTGCGACCTGAAGGGCCACATGTGGCCTCAAAACCACAGGTTCCCCACCTCCAGCTTAAGGTATTTAGGACCATTACCCTTGCCTCAAGCCAACCCTCTCCTTATTTCTCCAAAACAAAAACAAAAACAAAACAAAACAAAAAAAACAACCCCAAACCAAAATAACAACAACAACAAAACCCAACCTCTATTGTCCCACCACTTCATTAGGGAGGCTGGACAGAAATGATTATCCCCATTTTCAGAGGAGGAAATTTGAGGCTGAGAAGTGACATGACTTGTTCAAAGTCACACAGCTAGTAAGGGGGAGAGCCAGGACCACAGCCAACTTCTCCTGACTCCCACCTCATCATCCTCTCCTCTAGAGATGCAGCTCCCTGCAAGCTGCTTCTCCAGCTATGTGGGAAAACAGGTACCGGAGTGGAGACAGATGGGACTTTTTAAAAATTCTGTTCATTTAAATGTAGACTGGCTTTTCTCTGTTGGGGTGAAGGACTTGGCTAGATAATTCCAGCCGGCTACCATCCTGGCTCTATCTTAGTCTTGGCAGCCTTGATCATTTTTTTTTGTTTTTTTGTTCTACAGGAGGGCAGAGGTAGCACAGATAAAATTACATAGTATATTCTAATCAATCAATACACATTCATTAATTGTCTACTGTCTATCCCAAACTGATTTCTATAGGATGTGGTTTATAATGAATTGTGCTGATCTTTTTATTTTTTTTCTTACTTTTTTTTTTCTCCCACCACACTTGCCTTCTGAAGTATGCTTTATCGAGGCTGATAAAAGGAAGTCAATATAGCGAAAGACCAGGACTGATTGGAGAGGTGTTGGGATACCCGGGATCTTTCTAGTTACTGATTTATTATGTAACCTTGGGACAATTACTTCCTCATTATGGGTCTCAGTTTTCTCATTCACAAAATGAGTGGGTCAGACTAGATGATTCCTATTGTTACTTCAAACTCTGACATTCTGTCATTTGTTCAACTTAAATGCCACCTCTTCCAAAAAGCTTTTCCTGATGTCCACTGGCTATAGTAGAGCACTGGCTTTGCAGATGAAAGACTTGGTTTGGAATCTGGGCTCTGACACTTCCTAGACCAATCTCTTTCTCCCTCTGGGCCTCAGTTTCCTCATTTGTAAAATGAGGGGTTGAATTAGAAGATGCCTCTAAGGACTCTTCTTGCTCTGATCCCTGTGTTTTCTTTCCTCTGAGCCCCTTTTGCACTTAAAATCACTATCCCTCATTTGGCTCTTATTGATCTCAACCGGGTGTTCTTATTCTTTGATATGTCCACCCCCTCAGTCAGACTGTCAGCTCTTAGGGTAGGGGCCTTCTACCTGCTTCTTGGGTGTGGTGCAGGGCTGGGCTCATAACAGATTCAATAAATATATATTGATTGAACCTTTTGTTTTCCCGCTAATTCTCTTGACCTGTTTATTCAGAATTCTAAGCAGAGTTTGAGATAATTCCAGAATGGGGCTTCTACTCTCCTCCTTCATTAAACATAGCCTCTTCATTTCTTAGTTTCAACTATAAAATGAAGGCACTGGAGTAGATAGATGGTTTCTAAGATCTTTTCCAGGTCTGACAGTCTATATTCTATGATTTTAACATCCCTCCCACCTCTAAGACCTTATAAGGTCTTATCTGTGTTCTCTGATCCATGTCTGACCTTCCTGTGGTTCTTGATTCTAATGTTCCTTCCATCTATGATAGTTTCTGCTCTAAAATTCCTTTCAGCTTTATGATTCTGAAGTCTCTTTCATTTCTTTTTGGAATATATATTTGGATTCTATCTATCTGCACACATATATAACATATATTACCATATGGTACATATTATATATAACTATATAGCATATTTACATTTATTAATATCTTTTGTTTTTATATTGACCACATTTCCTCTCTGCAAGCCTTCCTTTTCCCATTCCCAGAGAGCCATTCCTTTCATTTTTAACATTCTGTGTTTTAAGTTTCAGAATCCTTCCTACTCAGGTCTATAGTTCTTCCCACTCATGGGCCAAACCCTGCCATATAGTTTTGTAGGAAACAGATCAAACCTATTCACCTGAGGCCCAATTTCTATTCAGTAGGACCTGCCTGGGGTCCTTACCATCAATGATTTCCTCTTTGACTTTGTGTAGTTCTCTGACCACTTCTTCCAGTATTTCCTGCGTAAGATGGGAAAAAACAAAAACAAAAAAACAACCCAGAGTTAATTTGTGGCCATTCATCCTTTTGGCCTACTCTCCTTCCCCAGAAGAACAAGTTGGGCTTGGCACTGGGGATAGTGTGGGGTTTGTTTCCTTCATCTGAAGATGTGAGGCACAGGACTGAAGAATCTAGGGGTATCCCCATAGGGTGTGAAGGACCCAGGGTAGCTTAAGGAGGTAAGAGGTCCAGAGCATCCATAAAGGGATTGTTAGTACCCCAAGACTATCTTCAGGGGTTATGAAGGACCTGAACACTTCCTAGGGGTTGTGAGGTGCTTAGGGTTGTCCTTGCCCTTCCCTTTTTAATCCATCTCTCCCCCCTCCATTCTCCACCCTCAAAAAAAAAAATTAAAGTCAACACTGATGGCAGCTTCAAAAAAGAAAAGAAAGTCACTAAATGAATGTTGAAGAAGAAGGGCAGTTCCCTGCATAGAGAGGATTTCTTGATTTGGTGTGACAAGTTGATTGTACAACATTTAGTCCCCATGGGAAGAGACTCCTCTTTCTTCTCCTTTGTCTACCTCTTGAGTAGTGAGTGACTCAGCCCTGGTTTACCAGCAGCAGGAGGTGGGTGGAGCAGGGTGAATCCCAGTTCCTGAATTATTCATTCTTATTCTCTCTCTCTCTCTCTCTCTCTCTCTCTCTTTCCTTTTCCTCTTCTTCTTCTTTCCCCTCCCTTTTAGGGGGGTGAGTGGAAAGGACACTTACCTGTTTCATCCGATCAAAATCTAAGGCATCTAGAGCACCTTCATTGCCACTACCAGCAGGCTTCATCCTAGGAAGGGGAGGGGAGAGAGGAGGTAGAACAGGGGCAGGAGATGGGACCTCCTTCACAGGACCTCTTAATGACCCATGGGTAGCCAATGTCCAGGACCTACACACCCTCCTTTCTGTCCAACCTTAGTATTTCCAAGTACCAGTGAAAACAGGCTGCTCTTGTCCTGCCTTCTCAGGGCTCCAGGCTCTGGTTCACACCAGGCTTTCTCATGGTCACATAGCTAGTTAATGGCAGAGCAGAGATGTGAGCCAAGGTATAGCATACTATATAGTATAGTGGAAATAGTGATGGAACCATAGCCAAGGGAGTTGAGTTTGACTAGCTTTGCCACTTGGGTCAGCATGGGCAGAGAGGTCATATTATCTCTCCGAGTCTCAGTTTCCTCATCTGTAAATGGGATACCATTATTTATATTACCTACCTCACAGGGTTGCTGTGAGAAAAACAATCTGAATGTGATTAGTATAGTAACATTATATAATATATAATTTATTATATTATATAGTATATAGTATATAATAACATAATTTATTACTATGTAATATACTAACATTACTATTAGTTCTAATAGTAATGAATATTACTGTTAGTACTAATAGTAGTAATATCAATCACTAATGGTACTTAATAAATATGAATAGCAATGATATAGTTAATAGCTAATAGTAATTAAAATTTAGTATCAGTAAGTTAGTACCAATAATATGAATAATTAATAAAATTAGTAAATGATATAGTATAATAAATTAATATAACATTGCTAATAGTAATTAACCATTCATATTAATTACTATTATCAAAAACCTAGAATTTGACTCTGAATTAGTCAGTATCTGGCTTTCAGCCCCATTTCCCAGGTATGACAAAAGGGATTTCCTTGCTTTCACAAACCTGAGGTTTTTTGCTTTTTCTCTTCCTCTTTTCTCTGCTTCTGGTACTCACCTACAAGGCCTGGCTCCCTTGAGGGCTCTGTGGTCACTGAAGTCTAGGAACAATACTCCCATCGAGGCTGCCCAGAACAGTGGGCTCATAATCCTTTCTTCCTAAATCCCAGGGCTATCGGATCTTTTCTAGTGCTGGTATTGGGGTTAAGATGAGGACCTGGATAAGGGGCTGGGTGGCTGATAAGAGAGTCTCGGCTATGGTTTCACGTTGTTTATGTTTTGGAGGCAGGCTTTGGCTGACACTCTATGGGACTGTGTGAGAGATGGAGCTGTGTGACAGCAGGGTTTACCCAAATTACCTTGGCAACAGGTATGGTGGGCAGAGGAGTTTACTGATTTTTTTTTCCGTAAGGTAACTTACTTTTCTCTATTTTTTTGGCTAAGCAATGGGGTTAAGTGACTTGCCCAGGGTCACACAGCTAGTAAGTGTCAAGTGTCTGAGGCCAGATTTGAACTCAGGTCCTCCTGACTTGAAGGAGTCACTGCACCACCTAGTTGCCCCTAAGGTAACTTATTTTCAAAAAGGAAAGAAGGTGTATTCTTCCAGCTGTATGCCAGTCAGCTTGACTTTGCTTTCTGGCAATTAAAAAATTAATTGTTAATAGGATAGTTAATGAACATCTAGGAAAAAAAACCCAATAATCACAAGGAGGCCACATAATGTCACCAAAGTCATTTCAGACCAAGTTGACTTCTTTTTTGTTAGGGGTTTGAGACTGAGATAAGGGGAATTATGTAGAAAACAGTTTGCCTAGATTTTAGCTAAGTATTTGACAAAATTTCTCATGTTAGTCTTGTAGATAAGGTAGAGAGATAATCTTAGTAGAGTTAGGTGGACTTGAAACTGCTGAAATGCTTGGACTTAAATAATGAATGGTTCAAAGTCAATTTAGAAGTAGGTCCCCAGCGGAATGATTGAGGAACCTGGGTTTGATTCTGTACTGTTTTAACATTTTTATCAATGACTTGCATGGAGGCGTTAGATCATAATAATAATGATAATAGTAGCTAACATAAACATATAATGTTTTAAGATTTTAAGGCTTTTATGTATATTACCCCAATGTGATGGAAAGCTTATCAGATCTGCAAATAATGCAAAACCAGAAAGAATATCTAACACTTTGAATGAAGAGTCAGGATCCAAAGATAATAAGCAGCCAAATTTGCTATAATGAAATTATAGGGATAAAAAATGGGGATAAATGTTCTCAATTTAACTTCTGAATTACAAGATTTACAAAGTTGTGTGGGATCAGATAGAAGTTTGTAGGAAAAGCATCTGGGGGTTTTAGTGAACAATAAGTTCAATATGTATATGCAATATCACATGGCAGCCGAAAAACAACAACAATAATAATAATAATAATTTAAAAAAAACCCACCATCTTATGCCACATTGAGAGAAGTATAGACTCCAGAGTGAGGGAAGTTCTGTCCTGGTTAGACCACATGTGCAGTATCGTGTTTAGTTGTGGGAACTTCATTTTATTTTATTTTATTTTTTAAATGAGTCAATTGGGGTTAAGTGACTTGCCCAGGGTCACACAGCTAGTAAATGTCAAGTGTCTGAGGCTGGATTTGAACTCAGGTCCTCCTGACTCCAGGGCCAATGCTCTATCCACTGCATCACCTAGCTGCCCCTGGGCGGAGAGCTTCCAGAGGAGAGGACTCAGTATGGTGAAGGGCCATATGAGGTTATATTGAAGGAACCAGGAGTGTAAGGTCGGAAAAGAGAAGATTAGGGGTGGGGACTGGGGGTAGAAAAAGATAACTCTCTAGTAAAAGAGTGATTTGGCAGACTTGCTCTGCTTAATTCCAAAGGTCAGAAATAAGAACAATGGATAGGAGTTACCAAAAGGCAGATTTAGACTCAATGTGCTGAAAAAAGTCCTAACCATTAGAGATGACCCAAAGTGGACTGGGAGGTAAGGAGTTCTTCCAAACTAGAGGTCTTATAGCAAAGGCTGGAGGGTCATTTGTTGACTGTATTGTAGAAGAAATCTCGGTTAATGGAGAGAATCTTGTGGGTTGGATTAGATTAGTATCCTTTTAGGTTTGAGTTTCTAGAATTCTGTAATTTCTGAAGATCTTAAGAATACAGATCTACAATGGACATAATGCTCACTAGTTTCTTTTATTCTTCTCTCGCTGTCTCTACCAAAGTTGCAAGCTCATAAAGGACAGGAATCACACCTTTTTTTTTTTTTAACACCTCTGATGGCTTAACTTGTGTGTTCTTGGGTCAATCCTTTCTCCATATTGGGCCTCAGTTTTGGGGACTGTAAAATGAGAGGTTTGAACTTTATTGTTGTTCAGTCATTTTCAGTCATGTCTGACTCTTAATGACCCTATTTAGAGTTTTCTTGGCAAAGATACTGGAATGATTTGCCATTTCCTTCTCCAGCTCATTTTACAGATGAGCAAACTGAGGCAAACAGGGTTAAGTGACTTGACTAGGGTCACACAGCTGGTAAGTATCTGAGGTCAGATTTGAACTCAGGAAGATGAGTCTTCCAGACTTCTGGCCTGACACTCCATCCACTGCACCACCGAGCTGCCCCAGAGGTTTGAACTAGCCAGTCTCTGAGGTGGGGTTCTTAACTATTTTTGTATAGCATATATTGGCAGTCCGTTGAAGCTTGTAGACTCCTTTTTACATTAAAAAAAGTAATTGAAGAAAATGCTAAATTTCAGCTAGAAGTTAGTGAAAAAAAAATTCAATTCCCACCCTCCCCCCTCCAAGTTCTCCTGCCCAGGTTAAGAACTCCTGTTCTAAGGCTTCCTCTTCTCCTTCTTCTTCTTCTTCTTCTTCTTTTTTTTTTTTTTGGCAATTGGGGTAAGTGACTTCCCCAGGGTCACACAGCTAGTAAGTATCTGAGGCAGATTTGAACTCAGGTCCTCCTGACTCCAGGGCTGGTGCTCTATCCACTGTGCCACCTCGCTGCCCCTGAGGGCTCTTCTTTTTTCCAAGAGTCTTATATATCTATTCCCTGATTCTTCGTATCTCGAAAGACAACAGGAACTATTTTAGACACAGGATCACAGATCTGGAACTGAAAGGGACCTCAAAGGCCATCTAGCACCCTTCTCTCCTTACTTTACAGATGAGGAAACAGGTTCGTGGAGGCTAGTTGCCTCATCCACGGTCACCCAGAGGAGGAATTTGAATGTAAGTCTAAAGCTAGGGGAGATGTACCCTGGAATCTTATTCCCAATGGCTTGAGGGTACTAGCTTCATCCTAAATCTAGAACTGGAAGAGAGACCTCTGACCCTCCAGCCCAACCTCTTCATTTTACCATCAAGGACCCAATAGGAGAAGTGTTCAAGGTCCTGTAGGAACCAAATGTGAAACTGTAGGGGCAGCCACAGCAGGTTTTATATACAAGTGCATGCAGAAACAGAATCACCTTCTTAGGTAATTTCTCAGGTAAACGTTATAAATGTTCCTATAAAAGCAAAGTTTTTTCCCCCCTCCACCCTTTCCCATCCACCTTGTCTGCTTCCATCTGAACAAGGTAAATTGAACCCAAGACAAAAATGAGGCAGAGAGGGAAGTGAGGACCAGAAGACTACCTGGAAAGCACTGAGTGAGAGATCTCCCAACACCAAATTCTTTCTCTGTAACTTACCTCCTGAAGACTGACTTAGGTACCGTCTAGGTGACCAGAGCCCTTATAGAATTCACTTTGGTGTTTCCTTCCCTAGAGGCATGGAGTAAGATCACTGAACTAAGGAGGCAGGAAACCTGGTGTTGGGTGTAATCTCTGCCACCAACTTGCTCTGTGACCTTCAGTAAGTCACCTCCCCTCTCTGAACCCTACTTTAAGTATGAGGGGGCTGGACTAAATGATTTCTAAGGTCTCTTCTGACTCTAATGTTTCATGAAAACCCAGAATATACCCATTCTTGCCCACCAGAAAGGCCTTAGATAGAATAAAGAGAGAGAGAAGAACCCTCCCCAGAGCAAGCTGTTAGAGGACACAGACACGGAGAGATTTGGGAATGGAAAGGGAGAGGTGTTAGTTAGGTAGCAGCAGACAAGAAGAACTCCACCTCTCAGAGGATAGGTGGGGTGGGTGGTAGAACACATGGAATGGGCTATTCGGTACCTAGTGTGTGGCTGTGACTGAATGGGACTCTTAGCTTCGGGGCTCTTCGCCGATGACGGGGTTCTAAGCAAGGGAATGAGACAAACAGGAGGATTGGAGCAGGGCTTGCTGAACCCTCTTGCTCACCCCCACCCTAGACCGGCCCCAAACTGGCCCTCCCTTGCTTGAGGAAGGGCCCATGGCTCACCTGGAGAGTAATGAGGCTACAGGTTTCTCCACGGAATTGCTCCTCTCCCAGGGCTTCTTCCCAGGATCTGTAGGGTAGGATCAAAGAGTGTGTCCTTTCCTAGCCTCCATCCTTCCATACCTAAGCCCACCACTTGGCAATGACTCCCTCAGAAGTGCCAGTCAGAATCTGAGAATCACAGGACTACAAATGTATGGTCATCAGTTTCAACTCCTGCCCAAATAATGAAGTTAGTCTACAATATCCTTGCAAGTGTTAATCTAGCTTCTACTTAAATACCTCAGTGACTGGGAACTTACTACTTCTAGAGTTCCACCACTGGACAGTACCATTTGTTAGAACATTTTAAAATATATTGAACCTCCTTTTAGCTTCCATCCACTTGTCCATTAAACAGTATACTTCCCTGACCTTGGCCCTCATTTTTCAAAATAATTCCAAATTGCATAAAATACTGGCAGTCAATCTACCAAGTCACATTGAAGACTTAAATAAATTATAAAACAGAAGTAAGGGAGGACTTGAAGAACTGGAGGGATATTCACGATTATGCTGCTTTTCTTCATATGAATATATGACTTAAACATAAAATGTCGTATCATAAAAAAGCAAAATGGATGCCCATATCCTTGATTAATTATTAATAATTAAATGTGGCTAGGAGAAGCAGGAAGAATAGAGGAGATTACAAAAGATAAGACGAATAATTTCCATTGATATTGTAAAGCATTTGCACGAATAAAATCGATGCAGCTAGGAGTAAAAGGGGAGCCCAACTGTGCATAAGAGCTGGGTTCTCATTGGCCAGTCCTCCATTGTATAGGACAAAAAGGGGAAATGTGAATTGGATGAAAAAGTTTTCACATTATTTATCTCCAATAAAAATCTGATGTTCCAACTGTAGATAGGAAATTAACACAAGTATATAAGATCAAGAACCATATCCCAGTGGATGAGAAGTCAAAGTCTGTGAACATGGAGTTCTCAAAAGAAGAATCACAAATAAACATATGAAAGATTTTTCCAAATCATAATAATAAAAGAAGTTCAAATAAAAATAACTCAGAGTTTACTTCATACCCAGAGAATTAGTAAAAATGACAAGAATAGAAATAATCAATGTGATAGGGGCTTTGAGGAGTCTAGCACACTAATATCTTGTTAGTGGAACTATAAATTGGTCCAACCACTGAAGAACAATTTAGAATGATGTGATAAAAGTAACAAAAGTGTCCATACTCTTCAACCCAGAGACCTCTCTACTAGGCAAATAACCAAGGAAGTAAAACATAGAAAAGTCCCATATATGACACTTTTTGTTGTAGAAAAGAACTGGAAACAAAGCAGGAACTCATTGATTGTGGAATGGTTGAACTAAACGTGGTGCATGAATGTCCAAAATATTATTGCAGTATAATAAATGGTGAATATAAAGAATTCAGAGAAACATACAAAAACTTATATGAACTAATTCAGGGTAAGTAAGCAGGACTAGTGAAACAAACTTTATTTGCTGTGCTCTTGTTCACATGTTTCCATTCATATTATGTAGAGAAGCTATGGGAATCAACCTTAAGGGAAGGCCTCCCAGAGCTCTCCTTTGAATTGTGAATGTACTACTCTCACCCCAGCTGTTCATCTGTCATAAGGCAGCTAGGTAGTGCAATGGATGGAGCACTGGACCTTTTTGTTTTTGTTTTTTTTGGAAATAGTATTTTTTTTCAATTACATGTAAAGATAGTTATCAACATTCATTTTTTATAAGATTTTGAGTTCCAAATTTTTCTCCCTCCAAAGATTATAAGAATGTAAATAGAAAGAACAAATAAAGGAAGGGAAAAAATTAAGTGCCTACTATGTGCCAGGCATTATGTGAAGCATTTTACAATTATTATCTCATTTGGTCCCCCCAAAAACCCTAGGAGGTAAGTGTTAGTATCAACTCCATTTTACAGATGAGGAAACTGAGGCAGATAGTGGTTAAGTGATTTGCCCAGGATCACACAGCAGTATCTGCGACTGGATTTGAACTCAGGCCCACTGAGCCACCTAGCCAAAACAAAACTGAATTAAAAACTAATTATAATGACTTAGCTTAGCTCCAAAGAAAAGAAGTGGTGCTCTTCTCTTCTTTTAATGGCAAATAAGGGACTCCAGATGTGAAGATGTTGCCTTTGTTTTCAGACACAGTCGATGTGTTGATTGATTGCTCAACTTAAAAAAACAACACATACCACTTTGTTCCAAGTCAAGTTTTGCTGATATATTTGAAAAGAAATGTGATGTTAAAACAAAGGGCATCGATGAAACTTAAATTAAAATCAAATTAAATAAGCATGGCAGAAAGGATAGAGCTTTGGAGTCAGAAGATGGGTTTAAATCCTGGCTGTGCCTCTTCTGTGCTGTGTGACCTTGGACAAGTCATTTATTCCCTTAGGCTGTTAGTTTTCTTATCTGTCAAATGATAGGGTTGAACCAGGTGAACTCCAAGGAATCTTCTAGATCCACTATTGTGTGACCATTTGATTTTGTGAGTTGGTGAGCAGAACTAGTAAAACAATAGATACAAATATTGCAACTGTTTTTGAGCTCCTTCCTACTTTAAGGCATTCTCTGTTCAGTGAATCAAAAGTCCTTCCCACCTCCAACATTCTATATTCTGGGGTCCTTTGCATTTTTAACAGCTAATGAAAACTAAGATTATGTTTCAACTGAGGGCCTTTTATAAGGCAGACCTTTCCTTTTTGGTGTTTTTAAAGAACATACCTTGAGGTAGGGGGCCAACAGTTTCTAGATGGATCCTCTCATGAAGGTCTCCATCAAAAGAAGTGCAGGTTTGGTCTGGGAAGAGGGTTTCTATGGTCAACTCAGTTTGTGCTTACCTGAGGCATTTGGTGGCTGTCCAGCCCCTCGGGTCCCTGGGGAAGGCGAGGTGCTAGATTCTTCCTGAAAACAAAATGTAGAACATCCTGTCAGTGCCTGGAGACAGTCAGCCTTAGTTACTCATACAAATGAGTCCCAGAGGCCTGGGCCAATTGGATACAGTGACAAGGACAATAATGTCACCAAGTTCTCTGACCTCCTTAAATAATGATACTTCTATACCTTCAGGACTGTTTGGTTCCAAGAGGAAATGTGGAATGATAGATCGAGAGAGCTGGCGCCAGAGCCAGGAAAAACTTGGCTATGTCAAATCTTTCCTTTGACGCATACTGACTTAGTGAACCTGGACAAGTCCCAACCATTCCACGCTCATTGCTGTAATTTTGGTGCTTTCAAAACTGTGAGTTTCAGAGAAGGTGCTGACCGGCATTGGCAAAGGGAATTTCCTCTCTCAATCATATCCAAGGCCCAGCCTGTAGATTGCAGGGATGAATCTCATTCAAGCTACAGCCTACCGTATAGCCTCCACTGCTCTACGCATCCCACAGCTGGTTTCAGTAGTTGAAGTGTTGCCTCAAATATTGAGTCCAAGGCCCATTTCCTGGCTTTGAGATCCAACATTTTTTGGTGCATTTGAGCTGAACAGTCTGTAATCATGCTTGTGCCCAACATGGGTATATGTTGGCTGCAACATAATGACTCGTATAAATGACATTATTGAGGATATGTATAACTAGAAAAGATGACCAAGTTATATTGTGAGGACCATGAAGGGAACAAACATTTATATAGCACCTTCTATGAATCAGGCTAAGCATTTTTACAAATATCTCATCTGATCCTCATAACCACCCTCTGAGGCAGGTGTAGGTATTAAACTCATTTTACAGGTGAGGAAACTGAGGTAGACAGAGGTTAAGAGACTTGCTAGTAAGTATCTGAGGCTGATTTGAACTCAAATTTAGATTGCTTGCTGTCTTGGGGAGGGGGTAGGGGAAGGAGGGAGAAAAATTTGTAACTCAAAATCTTATAAAAAATGAATGTTGATAACTACCTTTACATGTAATTGAAAAAAAAATACTATTTCCAAAAAAACAAAAACAAAAAGGTCCAGTGCTCTATCCATTGCACTACCTAGCTGCCTTATGACAGATGAACAGCTGGGGTGAAAGTAGTACATTCACAATTCAAAGGAGAGCTCCGGGAGGCCTTCCCTTAAGGTTGATTCCCATAACTTCTCTACATAATATGAATGGAAACATGTGAACAAGAACACAGCAGGATGAAAAAGGCTGTGAAACGGCTCTGATCTGCACTGGTGAAAGGAATGCTCACAAGGTAAAAGTCTGAATGGGACTTTAGCTCTCCTTAAAATGTAAGTTCATTGAGGGCAGGAGCTATTTTTTGCATCTCTAAGGCTTTAGCATAACACTTGGAACCTAGATATAATGGAAGGGAATATAGAACTTATTTTGTACCAGGCACTGTCTTAAGTGCTTTTCAAATATTATCTCATTTGATCAAATCATAGTAACTGCTTAATAAATGCTTATTGACATAGACATATATAATTATTTCAATACAATGGTGATGTTTGCACTGATAGATGTTGATGCTTAGGGATTTTAAGTGTTCTCTCTCTTTCTCTAAATATATAAAATATTTATAATACATAATATATTTATATATTATAAATAAAAATATAAATAATATCTCTAACTCTACATGTATTTGTAATATATTTATACATATAATATACATCTCTCTAAATATATATACATATACACATATATGCACACACACACACACACACACACACACACACACACACACACACAAAGAGAGAGAGAGAGAGAATAGATAGAAAGGGAAGGCACTAGTACCTGTGTGAGAAAGATTCCCTAAAGTAGGTGGAATTTGACTTGAATCTCTACCCCCCCACCCACTTCTTAGCAGGGAAAAAGCATGAGTCAACACCTTTAATAATCAAGAGTGGGCCACCAATATACACTTGGTGTCTGCCAGCCTAGTACCAAGAATGGCATGGACCACTTTATAAAGGGTCTTTGAAGTGTTTCTGCCCTGTGCGGAATATGAAGGGGAAGCTGGCTTCTAAAAGGCAACCCGAAGTGAAAGAAATAATTTGAAAAGAAAAGTTAATCATGATCCTTGCCACAGATCCACCCCCAGGAGCAGTTTCTCTCCTCCTGATCCCCTTCAAGGCATCATTTGTAATCCATCCTTGGAACTCAGATTTGCCTGGAGTAATCAAATACCCCTAAACATTTTGCATTTTATTTGCTTCTCAGCTTCCTTCCACGTTTTTCGGGAGATGCAGGCAGAACTGAGGAGGGTGGGCACTTTGTGCTATTTCAGGAACTGGGCTCCCTGATCTTTTTGGTCCTTTCTGACTATTCTAATATCTAAGAGCTAGCTACAGCGCTGTGCGGGAGTGAAGGGGCCCGGATTTCTATCTTGGCCCTGCTACTGATTCACAGTGTGGGCTTAGGTAAATAGCTTCCAGGATCTCACTTTTGTCACCTGTAAAATGAAAACAGCTGAACTACATCATCAAATCATGTTGCAGGTTTAGGGCTGGAAGAGGCCTTATTTAGTCCAGTCTCCTCATGTTACAGATGAGGAAGCTGAGATATGGAGAGAGAAAGTGATTTTTCACAGAGGCAGCAAGGGGTAGAGATAGGATGGGAACCAAGACCCCTGACTCTGAATCCAGTGTTCCTCATCATCTGACCCCTGCCTAGTTCTCTTACGCTGGCTTCCCTTGGGTGCTCTGCCAGCTAGCTCCACTGGCCTACCTTCAATTCGTCAAATATGCCTGTGTCTTTGCACTTGCTGTGTGTCCTCCCAGCCTGGAATGGTCTCCATCCTCACCTCGGCTTCTTAATTCCCCTGACTTCCTTCAAGACTCAGGTCAAATCCTACCTATTCCAGAGGCCTTTCTCTCGCATCTACTACTGTCTTCCTCTCTTAGAGTTACTTTCATCTGTTGATATGTGGGCCAAGGTAGAGTGAGGACATCAAGGTTGGTGCCCTCAACAGAAGTAGGGAAGTTCAGAAAAGGAGTGGGTTTGGGTGGAAAGATAATGAGCTCTGTTGTGATGTCTGCCTGACATTCAAGTCTGAAATGCCCATAGGCAGTTGGGGATATGGGATTGGAGGTCAGAAGACAGACTAGAGTTAGATCATCTCTCTCTCTCTCTCTCTCTCTTTGTCTATATGAACACAAAATAAATAATATAATATGTATATAATATGTGATATCTACTTGGTTGTTGATATGTTTCTCCCTCATTAGATTGTGAGCTCCTTGAGGGCAGGGCCATCTTTTTGCCTTTTTTTTAATCTCTAGTGCTTAGCCCAGTGCCTTGCACATTTATTGTTCTTGTTCAGTCATTCAGTCATGACCCCATGAACTATACTGTACATATGGTTTTCTTGGCAAAGATGCTGGTGTGGTTTGCCATTCCTTCTCCAGTGGATTAAAGCAAACAGAGGTTAAATGATTTGCTCAGGGTCACACAGCAACTAAGTGTCTGAGGCTGGATTTGAACTCAGGTCTTCCTGACTCCAGGTCCAGTGCTCTATCCATTGAGTCACATAATAAGCACTTAATAAATGTTTGTTGGTTTGATTTTTCACTGTACTATGCTGCTCTTTTCCTTTTCATTCCTAATTGGCCCAACTCAGAAATAGAGCTAGGCTAATTTCTCTAAGATTGCTAGATTCTATGCCAGGGGGAGCTTCCCTTCTCCCAGTTTTACAATTCTGTCAATATGAGGTCTTAGAAACCCAGAGGGTTAACAGGGTCTGACGGCACATGAGCTTTGTACTTACTCATTTGCCTGGATGCCCTAACTGGGTGGCAGGCTCAACAAAATTGACATCTAGATGGCAGACTGGGCCTTCAATTTTCCATCATATAACTTTACTGTGACACCTCAGTTACGAGGCAAAGCATTCTTTTGGATACCTTTCTACATAATTCACTTCACCTACAGACTAATACTCTTCTCTCAGCCTGGAATGCATGCTCCTCCCTCCTCTTTTTATTTTATTTTTTAATTTTTTTTGGTGAGGCAATCAGGGTTAAGTGATTTGCCCAGAGTCACACAGCTAGTAAGTGTCAAGTGTCTGAGTTTGGATTTGAACTCAGGTCCTCCTAACTTCAAGGCTGGAGCTCTATTCACTGTGCCACCTAGATGCCCCTATCCCTCCTCTTTTTAGCTGTTGATATGCTATACTTTCTTTAAAGTCCAAATAAAATGCCATTTATTTTGGGAAGCCTTCCCTGCTCTCATTCCCCTTGGACTTCCAATAGTACTACGCTTGGGCCTCTTTGATGAAGTCATAACATATTACTTTGAACCATAATACTATAAACTGTGTTTTGGTAGTGACTGCTTTGTGTCTCTTCTGGTGCCTAAACACTGGACACTTAGTGAATCACATATCTTTGGAGTTGGAAAGATACAGCCTGACTTCTCATACCTCCCATACAATAGGTCATAGGACTGAGGATTTAGCACTGGAAGGAACTTTAACCCAATGCCTTCATCTGAAGGATAAAGACACTGAAGTCAGAGGAAGAAAGTGACTTGTCTAAGGCCACCCAACTAGTAAGAAGAAGAACTGGGACTGAGAAGGCTGGGAAGAACCCAGTTTTCCTGATTTCTAAGTTTGGGGATCTTTTTCCTACATACACCATACTGCCTCTGTTTTTGCTCAGTGGGATGGAATTAAATTACAGAAGGCCCATAGGAGACAGTGTTAATGCTTACGGTTTGGCTTTCGTCTTCCTTTCTATCTGCTGGCTTGTCAGTCTGGGATGCTGCTTTTCTTCTAGATACAGGAAAAGAGAGACGGTGCATGTCAATCACTCCAAATTCTTGCATAATCGCACCCTTGGCTCAAAGCTTCCTCTGTGGTGGCCACAGTTTGGCATGATGCCATCTCTCAGGCCTAAGACTCTCATGGGTGAGGTGTACAAGGTGAAATAAGAGAATAGTCAAAGCAGCCACAACGCCGCCTCTGGGACCCTTGCCTTTCCAGCCTTATCTCATATTATCGCTGCCATATATTCTATACGTTAGTCAAACTGTAATGATGCCCCTGGGCGGGGCTGGAGTGTGGGTACCACTGAGGGGGATGTTGCTCCCAAGATCCCACAGGGCCAGGAGCCCACGAACCTCTTGGCCAGCAGTTTGTTCATTTCCTCCATGAGGCCTCCCCCGCCGCCACCACTGCTCGTCCGGTTGGCTTCTGACTTTGAAGTTCCACTGGGACTGGAAACCCCAGAGCCATCTTCTGACTAAAGATAGACAAGATGATACTCCAGGGGCCAAGGGCATAGGGTTTGGGGGTGGGGTGAGAGGAGGGGAGGTAGTACTGGCAAGAGAAATTATTAGGGACCTTAGATCATTTAAAACTATGGAATGTCAGAGTTGGAAAGGGCCTTAGAATCATAGAACATAGAACATAAGCTGGAATGAACTTTAATGATCACCCAGTCCAACTGACCCATTGTACAGAAGAGGAAATAGGCTCAGAAGAGGTCAGGGACTTACTAGCATCACAGATTTAGAGCTGGAGGAGAATTTGGTGATCATCAACTCCAACCCCCTCATTTTACAGATGAGGAAACTGAGTCCCAGAGAAGTTAAGTTACACAGGTAATAAGTGCCCAAAGCAGCTAGGAAGTATCCAGGTTTTCCTGGCTCCAAATCCAGCAAGCTAGAGGTAGATGAACAATAGTGCTTGGTCCAGTCAGTAGCCTAACTGTGCTGTGAGGGGATGCTGGAGAGGGGCCAAGTGTCTCCAGGGCAGAGGATGGAGAATACAGAACCCAACTGAACCTTTTGTGGTAGGGAGCAGCCAGGCTTCACAGATACCATCCACAGAGTCACAGGATGTCAGAGCTGAAAGGATCCTCAGAGATCACCTGGTCTCATCCCCCCATTTTAGAGAAGAGGAAGCTGAGCCCCAGAGAGGTTGTGACCTGTCCAAGGCTACACAGATAGTAGATAGCAGAATTCGGTTTCAAATCCAGATTCTCTGAATCTGGGCTTTTTCTAGTTCAACCCTCTTTGCAGAGAAGAAAACTGAGGGGAAATGATTTGCTAAGGTCTCACAATGAGTTAGTTTAATATTCTTCTTCTACATCTCATTCCTGAAGTTCTTTTGGAAAATTTACAGGGAGATGGCAAAAGGAGGAACCAGGTAAGGCTGGTTTTCACACAGTAGGTTCCCTCGCTTACCCGCTGGACTCTCCGTAGTTTTGCACCTGCCAGTGCTGCTGCAAGTCCAGATACTGAAGCATCGTCATGGGTGGTGCTTTGCACCCCACTTACTGGCAGTGGTGGTGGTGGTGGTGGTGGTGCTGCCCCTGTGAGTGGAGGGGGCACGGGTGGTGGTGGGGGTGGAGGTGGCCCTCCTGAAGGTATGGGGGCAGTGGCTGTGGATGATGGGTGTCCTGGGGGGAGGATGGGACCTAGGAACATGAAAATATCTGGTCAGTAATGCAAAGCTCCTTCAATATCTCCATCCTGCTCCCTCTTCCAAGTGGAGGCCTTGCCTATCCCTGAATCCTTGAAAAAGCCCCTGGAGGTAAAATTTCCCTTCTGAGAAATGAGAGGTATTTTAAGAGCAACCTCTTTTAAGAAGTGTTCTGAGATCTCTCCTTCCCCTCCCCCACCACTCCTTTTCTTCTCACTTCTCAGAATGTAGGGACAGAGTACGAACAGTAATAATAATAATAATAATAACAATAATAGTAGCTTACATTTTTAAGAGTACTTCAAATTTTATACAGCAACCACCTCCCAACAACCCTAAGGTAGGTAGCCCAAGTATTCCTATCCTCATTTTACAGATGCAGATACTGAGACTCAGAGAGATATGACCTGCCCAGAAGAACCCATCTAGTAACCGTAGGAACCAAGATCTGAACCCAGGTCTTTCGATTCCAACGATCTTTTCACTCTACCACACAGTTTCTCTGTTATCACAAACTTGCTTACATGTTAGCTATGAATTTAAAATTTTTTTGTTCCAATTATGTCTCCCTAGTGTGAGAGTAATAGTAAATAAAATAGTCAGTAAACATTTATTTGGTGCCTACTATGTGCCAGGCACTGTACTAAGCTCTAAGGATACAAATATAAAAAAAGAAAGACAAAGGAAAGCTCCTGTTCTCAAAGAGCTTATAATAAAATAAGGAAAGATGATACACAAAGGAAACAGAAAGGTAGGGGGTATATGTGTAAGGGAAAGGTGCCTGATGTGGGGGCATGGTGGAGAAGTCGGAGAAATTCCAAAATGGTACAGTCAGGTGGGAAATGAGGAGATGGATTAATAAACTCTTTGAATGGAGGGACTCTTTTAGACTTGTATCTGTCCAAAGTGCCTAGTACAGTGCTAGATAGGCAGTGGCTGTTGGTCCCACCCAGAGGGTGTTAAGATGGTCACTTGGTTTTGAGTACAATGGTAACAGATGTTTGGAATATGGAGAAAGACAGAAAAGCAGAAAAATTCCTAGGAGAGCATGAACTGTATGGTGGATAAATGGCTTGTAAAAGAAGTGTAGGATGTCAGTGCTGGAAGGGACCTTAGAATGAAAGAATGTAGACATGAAAGCTGGAAGGACCATTAGAGTTATAGGACATGGAATGTTACATCAGGAAGGAGTCTTACAAGCAGAATGTTCTATGTTGCATCAGTAAAGAACTTTATAAAACTATAGATTATCATATAATTATAAAATATATATTTCATATAAGCATGACATGATATAATATATTAACATATATTATCACATATATAACCACAAAAATATAGATTATCATATACAACATTTCACATAATTATGATATGACATATGATATTAATATATTATATTATCATATAATTATAACACTATAGATTATCATAGCTAGAAGGAGTGTCAGAATCCAGAATCCAGAATGTCAGAGTTAGAAGGGCCTTAGAATCATAGAACATAGTACATCAGAGTTGGAAGGGATCTAGAGATTATCTAGTTCAGCACTATTATTTTACAGAAAAGGAAACTGAGGCCCAGAGAATTGGAGTGTCTTATTCAAGATCATACATAATAAATGGAAGAGCTGACAGAGAATAGAACTAAGGTCTCCTGACTCTTAGCCCTGTACACACTGAATCTTAATTGAATGAATTCTGTTTAGTAAAGTTTGAGTTCTGTGTGCTTTATTGAACTAGAATTATTTGAAAATGGAGACATAAAATAAATGACATATTAATATGTCTCGAGTTTATTTTTTATTTTTCAGGAGGCAATGAAGGTTAAGTGACTTGCCCAGGGTCATATAACTAGTTAAGTGTCTGAGGCCAGATTTGAACTCAGGTCATCCAGACTTCAAGGCCAGTGCTATATCCACTGTACCATCTAGCTGACCTATCTCTTAATTTTATAAAGTATTTTCCTCCCAATAATCCTTAGGGGTAAGTGGTACAAGCATTTTTATAACCATTTTAAAGACAAGGAAACTGAGGCTAACAAAAGAGAAGTAATTTGTCCATGGCCCCATAGCTAATAATAATAGCTAATAAATATTGGAGCTGGGATTCAAACTTGGGTCTTTCTCTCTTCAAGTCCAGAGCTCTTTCTCCCACATCAAATTGCCTTTACATGGAATGCATATGTGGTCACTCTCAGTTAAAAACATTTAAATAGTCTGGACATTCAGCTGACCATTTCTCTTGCATGACCAAGAGTTGACTGCATTTGGTTTCCTCTCACTTTTTTCTCCAGCGAAGTTGGTCACTGGGGCCTTGCTATTGAAGACAAATTTCCTACTGAACCTTCAGTCAGTGAGGCTTCTATGTTAACCACAAAGTCACTAGGCCTCAGGAACATAAAATGCAAGAAAGGGGCACCCTGTAGAAGAGCAGTTCTCAAGGTATGGTCTGGGGACCTCTGGGGGTCACCAAGACCCTTTCAAGGTAGTCCACAAGGACAAAACTGTTTTTCATAATAAGATATTTTAATTTCAAATATGGTGAATACCAATAGATTTAAGCCAAATAAACAAAAGCTCTTTTAAGGAGTCCTTAATAATTTTCAAGAGCATAAAGGACCAAAAAGCTTTGAGAACTGTTGCTGAAGAACACATAGTCCCAACCCATCACGAATGAAGACCCTCAAGTCCAGAGAAGGAAAATGACTTGCCCATTCCAATCCATCCCCCTTTCAACCACCAAAGTAATTTTACTAAAGTTCAGGTCCAGATTCAACTATATCTCTCCAACCGTCCCTCCCCATCCTGACTCTTAATAAACTCCTGTGGCTAGATGCCTGAGTCACATCCAGTTTCCCTGTTTCTTCCTTGTTGTCCATTCTCCTCAAAGGGTAAAGAAAGTGAGGCCTTCAAAAGTTCCTGATATGTCTCTCTCTATCAATAAACATTTCCTGAACACCAACTATGGCATAGTACCCTGTCATGGGTATCAATGAATAAGACACAGTGTTTGCCCTCAGGAGGCTCGCATTCCGGTAAGGGGAAAGAGAAAGGGAAGCAAGACTTACATACAAATTACTATGATTCAAGGGAGAAGTACTGGGAAACTTTCCAAAGGAGGGACATAGAGGTCAGGGACCATTTGATTTTCATCTTGCTATTACCTAGTAAAGTGCCGATAGGTATATGTTTAATAAATGTTTGTTGATTAATTGATTCCTGCTAAAGGTCAGATCATGGAGAAACATCATGGAGGAGGTGGCATTTGATCTTGACATTGAAGGATGTTTGGATTTCATAAGACCAGTTCAACAGGGGAAGGGAATTCTACGCATAGGGCCCAACAGGAGCAAAGGAGTAGAAACTGGAAAGCACAGGACACAATCTGGATACCTTGAATCCCCCCTGGGATAGTATGCAAAGGAGGGTCAGAGGGCCATAAAGCAGCAAAGGCAGGAGGTTGGAGTGAGATCATGAAGGACTTTCAGTGCAAGTGTAAGTAGCATGGGCTTTATTTTTTTATGTAAGAGGGAGCCATTGCAAGTTTTTGAGCAAGGGAGTGACATGAACAGACCTGTGATTTAAGAAGATAACAGGCAATATATACAGATGAATTGGAGAGGGATGAAACTGCAAGAAGAGAAGCTGGTTAGGAGGCTATTGTAAGAGGCCAGCAAGAGGCGATGAGAGCTTGGTGTAAGATATAGTGGAGACATGGGTCCTTGCCTTTAAGTAGCTTATATTCTAGTTGAGGGGCTAATATATGTACTTGATATACACTGTGGCCTCAGCATAAGTTCTCAATTTGGGCGACAAAACTCTCTGGGAGGTGTTGGAATGATCCAGGGAGCAGTAGTAGCCTAGGGTGCAATTAGGGGGCGTTGAATAAAAATAAGGGGGTGGTAGAAGCATAAGGAAAGATAGAAGATAAGATAAATTTTAAGATAATTGAAGATAAGAAAAATCGTTCATTCATGTTTCATCTGTTGTGGAACAGAGTTAAAGTTACAGTGATTACCTTTTTTTCCAAATAAACACACAAAATGCAAGTTATAACTGAACAGCGGTCAAGTCTGCTGACAGGTCTTAACAAGTTGGCAGGTGAGCGGGTTGCACATTGGTGAGAAGTCCAGCATGTTCGGGCAGGAATATGCGGTTGTAATGACTTGTTTACAATATGATAGAATATGGTACATGAAACAATAATGTCATCAAGATTTCAATTCAGGGAAAAAACCCCACAAATTTACAATAAATTATTAAATTTAAGATGCATCATTTCAAAAAACCCTTGAGGTTAAAGAAAGTAGATTTCTAGGGGGTGTTGAGTAATTTTTTTTTTTTTTGAAAAGGGAGCAGTAGGCCAAATAGGTTCGGAAACTTCTGCGTAGAGTCTAGGAACAATGCCGTAAGGCTTACGTTAAGTACCAGGTGTATGGATGAGAAGCTGTGTGCCTTGGGATTTCAGAGAAGGGAGGTGTTTCTGTGGTCAGGGGCAATCTGAGGGAGCTTCTGGTAGGTGGTGCCACCTGAAGTGAGTCTTCCCTTTTAATTGATCTCTAAAGGTCGGTATGGGAGGGACCCAACTGACTGATCCGGGTTTCATCCTATCTGCTTCCCCCTAAGCTTTGGAAAAACCCATACCAGTTTCTTCACAAGGAGGCCATGCTGAGATCATAGACTTGCAGAGCTGGACGGGACCTCAGAGATCATATACTGCAGATGAGAAAACCGAGGCTTAGAGGTAGGGAGCAGCAAGGTCAAAATTTGAACCTAGGCCCTCTGACTCCAAATCCTGCACTTTCTTCAATAGCACACGTCTTTCTTTCACTATAAAACCAAGCCCCAGAGAGAGGAGAGAGGCCAGGGCAAAGTTTCGGTGGATGGCATCTCCATAACCCCAGCCCTTCCTCACCTGGGGTCGAGGTTCTTCTCTCCAAGGACTCTTGTCGCTGTTGCTGTTGTTCCATCACTTGCCTGAAAGAAAGAGAGCGGTTCAGGTTTGTGTCCTTTCCCTGCCCTAGCCCAAGGGTGGTGGACCTGCGGCCTCGAGGCCACACGGGGCCCTCTAGGTCCTCAAGTGCAGCCCTTTGACTGAATCCAAACTTCACAGAATAAATCTCCTTAATAAAAGGTGATGCACCCCATTACCTCCCCATCATTGCATACATAGCATCGACGTAATTATTTTTATGTCCCCGTGGGCATAGACTCAAGAGCACGGTGTGAATGCAGGGCAGGAGGGGCTAGCAAGGTGGAAAAAGCATTGGATTTGGAGCCAGAAGACCTGAGTGTTAATCCCAGCTCTGCCCCTTCTGACCGATGTGGCCTTGGACAAAGGAGATTATTTCAATTCTCTAGGTCTTTTCCCCCTTTAGTATCTAAAATGAGGGTGTTGAACTGGTACTAGATGATTTCTAGGGTCCTTGCCAACACTAAAGCCCACAATAGAGAACACAAATTCTTTTTTTTTTTTTTTGCTTTTTGATGGGGCAATTGGGGTTAAGTGACTTGTCAAGGGTCACATAGCTAATAAGTGTCAAGTGTCTGGGGCCAGATTTGAACTCAGATTCTCCTGTCTCCAAGACCAGAATTCTACCCATTGTGCCACCTAGCTACCCTGAGACATGAATTCTAAGAATCTATTTTTGGAGTGTGTCATGTGGCCTTTTATTTTTAAAATTTTTATTTTAATACTTAATAATAAAATGAATATTTATTATTAAAAATCCTTTTATTAAGGGTTTTTTTCCTGTGAAGTTTGGATTCAGCCAAAGGACCACACTTGAGGACTTAGAGGGCCCTATGTGGCCTTGAAGCAGCAGGTTTCTCATCTATTTCAATTTTCAAAAGTCAGCATGATTTAAGAAAAAAAAAAAATTGTAAGTGAAGAGGTTTGGATCCTTGATTTCATTGGTGTGGGATATTCCTGGTGAGGAATTCCTACCAATGAAGATTGACAACTGTACTGCAGTTAGAGATATTCCCAGGGACATTGAGAGGTTAAATAACTTGCCCAAGGTGGCACAGCCAGTATTTGTCAGTGGCAGGACTTGAATCCAGGTCTCCTTGACTCTGAGGCCAGTGCTCTATCCATTATGCCAGTGTCTCTCAAGTACTTTAATATAGTGGGGGAAAATACTATACTGGGGGCCACCAACCCTTGGTTTGAGTACTAGCTCTACCACTTACTAGTTGTGGAAACTTGAGCAAATCATTTCATTTCTCTGGATCTTAAATTTCCTTATTTGCCAAATGGGGATTTGTCCCTCCTTCTGGGACAGATTAAAGGAGATGATAAATGTGAAAGGGCTAGGTAAAAGTGATACTATTCAATACTTCAAAACACCCACGTCCAACTCTCTAGGCAATGAGGTGGATCAGTGAGTACAATGTTGGACCTGGGTCCAGGAAGACCTGTGTTCAAATCTGGCCACAGATACGTACTAGCTGTATGACCCTAGGTGAGTCACTTTCCCTCTATCTGCCTCATTTTCCTCATCTGTAAAATTAGGATTATAATAGCACCTTCCTGCTAGGGTTGTTGTGAACATCAAATGAAATCATATCTATAAAGCACTTTTCAAACCTTAAATGTTATATAATTGCTAGCTATCATCATCATCCTTATCATCACCATTAACCCTCTCATCTTATAAAGGAGAAAAAACGAGGACTCCTGCTACACAATTTTTTCTTCTTCTTTGTGGCTAATGAAATACTAGTCTCACTTCTGCCACTAACTCCTGATGTGACCTTGAACAAGTGACTTGGCCTCCCTAAGCCTCAGTTTCCTCCTATATACAAATGAGGGGTGGCCTAGATGAGATGTAGATGCTTCCTTTCCACTGAACCTTCATAGACACTCTTTATGAGTGGCTTTGGCTGAAAAAAAATTGTCACCTAGAAGCCATCATTCTAGGGGTGAGCTCCCTGTCTTCTCAGATAGCTGGCAAGCAGCCTGTCACCAGACCTGTATTGGAAGTCCTTCCAGTTTGGTAGGACTTTCCAGAGCTTTGCCTCTCCCAGGCATAGTCTCAGAGAGCCCAGGGTCAGCCCCACGGTGAGCCATTGGCCAAGGATTCCATTATGGTGCTGTTAATTTCTAAGCAATAATTTTTAAGTTCCTGAATGACTCAGTCATTCAATTCTAGCCCTTGCTACCTACGTGACTTTGGGTAAGACATCATCTTGGGGAGGAAGGTGTGAAGTGACATTTGAGCATGAAGACAACTCACAGAACACAGTGTCAGAATTGGAAGGAGCCTTACTTTGTCTTTTTAAAATTACTGTTTATTCCACTGTGTACAATTTGATTTTTTTTCATACAAATTTGCAACAATTCTGAGCTCCCCGAAACCATACATAGACAATAAATATCATGCTATTAAAGTATTAAATTTGTACAAAAAATACTTTACAGTTTAATACTTGTTTGTTACAAATAAAAATACATATTTAAGTGAAAAAAATCTAGAACCTAGAATTTTAGAACTTAGGATGTTAGATCTAGAAGAACCTTAGAGGTCATCTAGTCCAATCCCTTCATTTTGCAGAGGAGACTAAGTCCCCAGAGAGGTGAAGTGACCTGGCCGAGGTCATGGCCAAGCCAAAGGACCCAGATATCCTGACTTGGGCTCTGCTGTTTTTCCTACCATATCTTGGTCCAACACAAGTTAATGAAGTTGTCTCATCTATGTCACTAATACTCTGTATGACTATGAAAAAAATCACTTGGTCTCTGTGGGCCTCAGTTTCCTCCTTTCTACAAAACAAAAGAGTTGGACCTGATGATTTCCAAGGTCTCTCTTAGCTCTGATATTCTGTGATTAAACTGGAACAATGTGTATGGTATGGCAGAAAAAGTATTGGACTTGGGATCTTGGTTCAAATCCTAGCTATGTCACTGACTCCCTGTGTGACTGTGGGGGAACCCTTTGACCTCTCTGAGCCTTGACTTCCTCATCTGTGAGAAATGAAAGGTCCCGTTGTTCAGTTGTATCTAACTCAATGTGACTCCATGGATGTTCTTGGCAAAGATGTTAGAGTGGTTTGCCATTTCCTTCTCCAGTATGTCTCCATTTTACAGATGAGGAATTGAGACATATAGGGGTTAAGTGACTTGCCCAGGGTCACACAGCTAGTAAGTGTCTGAGGCCAGATTTGAACTCAGATCTTCTGACTCCAGGTCTGGCACTCTACGCACTGTGCCACCTAGCTGCCCGAAGGGTTGCCCTTTGTGGTGGAAGAGAGGCAGAGTGGTGGGCTGGTATCTGAGTCAGGAATACCTGGGTTCAAGTCCACCCTCAGTCACATACTAGCTATGTGACTACACATTGGAGGAAGAAGACCTTGGAGAGAAGAAATGATCTGTCCCTTTAACTCTGCCCGCCCCCTCACTCTACGTGTCCTCTCATCTGGCCCTGCGCCACCTGCTGTCCCCACCTCTCCAGCTGGTTCTTTACTTGCCCTTGTGAGTTACGCCTGGCCCTTCTTGGTCCTCTTAACTTTTCACATCCCAGGCCACTCCCTAAGACTAGGTAAGAGTTACAGAGAGTTGTAAGTCTTCATTTGTGTAAAGGAGTTACTACCTGGGGAATTCCCACTGATGAAATCCCAGAACAGCCACACCAAAAATGGAGAGGGAAGGGCACCCGAATAGGGAGCGGGGGTTCTGAGTTCCAATCTTGGCTCTACTATTTGCTAGCTATGCAACGCTGGCCAAGTCACATTTCCTCCTTTTTGGACCTCAGTTTCCTCATCTGTAAACCAGGGGAACTGGACTAGATGTCTCTAAGCTCTACTAACATTAACTTTTCATGACTCTCAACAATGGGGTCTGTGGGAGAAGAGGGTCATCAGTTGAGAATTTTCCTGGTTTCCCCCTGCTTTATGAGCCCTGGTATTTAGAGAATACCCACTAGAGGGCCCCTCAGCCACAGGAACGGGCTACAAATTCCCTGGGAAGACCCTTTGAGGTCAGACTTTTTTGGTCTAGTACTTGATTGAAGTCAAAATTTATCAAAGAGCAAAAACAGTGCCCGAGTCAGAAATGCAGCGGGTGTGCTTAATGAGTGTGAAGGGATCTAGGTCTCTGGCAGTGAAATCTAGTCATAATCTCCAGAATTAAATTATTCTGATGAATTCTAGAGTGAGTTTGGTGTAGGGGAAAGAGCCCTGGGTCTGAATTCTGGCTCTGCTACTTACTAGCTCTGTGATCTCAAAGTAAGTCACTTAAGAACTCAGTTTCCTCATTTGTAAAATGGTTCAGACCTGCATCTGTGAAGGGAGTTACTATAAAGGTAGGTATACAGACCTATAAGGATGAAGTCACACTGAAGTCACCAATTTGTGAAACTGGATCACTTGACTTCTTTGGGCCTCAGTTTCCTCATTTGTAAAATGAGAGGGTCAGAGTAGATCAAGGTGTCTGAGGTCCATATGTTCTAAAATTCTGAGGTTGGGAAGAGACCTCTGAGATCATCTAGCCCAATTCCATCACTGTCCGGAGGAAGAAATCAGGACTCAGAGATTGAAGAAAGTTGTCCAAGGTTACACAATCAGTGGCAGTCAGGACTATAACCCAGGGCCCCTGGAGAAGTAAGACATTCCTAACAATCAGAGAGGTTCAAGAATGGAACAGTACACCTTGATAGGGTGTGGGCACCCTGTTACTGGAGGTATTCAAAGACTATAAAATGACTTATTGGGGATACTTCATTGGGATGGGTAGGACTGGTCCTCTCCACGTCCTGCTACCCACACTCCAGCCTTCATCCTTATCCCCCTATTGTGATGGGGGGAGGGGTGGATTCTCTCCTTGAGACACTGGGTCCCAAGAGGTGACCTTTTGCCTTATCTTGCCCAGAACTAGGTCTCCATGTCACTTCCTTCCAAGCATACCCACTTTCCCCCACTTTCTAGCTTCCTTTTATGTGGTCTCTAAGGTTTCTTAAGTGACTTGCCCGGAGTCACACAGCTACTAAGTGTCTGAGGACCAATTTGAGCTCAGGTCCTCTTGACTCCAGGGCCAGTGCTCTATCCACTGAGTCACCTAGCTGCTCCTCTCTCAATTCTTAAGAGTCTATGGTTCCATGATTATATTTAGTGCCATAGCTTGGAACTGACTTTCTTCACAATAAAGGACTACATTCCTCATAAGGGCAGCTAGATGGCACAATGAATAGAGCACTGGCCCTGGAGTCAGGAGGACCTGAATTCAAATTCAGCCTCAGACATTTACTAGCTGTGTGACCCTGAGCAAGTCACTTAACCCTGTTTGCCTCAGTTTCCTCATCTGTAAAATGAGCTGGAGGAGAAAATGGCAAACCACTCCAGTATCTTTGCCAAGAAAACCCCAAAAACGGTCATGAAGAGTTGGACATGACTGAAAAACAACTCAACAACAACAATAAATTTCTCATAAGGGACATTCAGTTTTGATTATGACAGGTCAGTGGCAGAGACAGGGTGACTCCAAGGGTAGAATTTTTCCCCTCTCCAAACATTTCCTTTTTGATCTTAAGAATACTACTCCGAAGTGCATCCTTAGCCTGTGGCTATTTGGAAAGGGAGGCAGAGCTTATATAAAACGTCAAAAGGATTGGTTAATTTTGGCACACCTACCTCACAGCATTATTGTGTGTGTTCATTTGGATAAAAAAATGACCCAGTTAGCATCATGCTTGGCGGAAGATGTGACAAATAGTCTTTAGGCCTGGTTTGTAAGTATGAAAATCTTCCTTCTGCCAGTGCTGAGGGGAGGGAACCCAATCCTCTCACTTTGAAAACTTAAAGATAACTTCTCCTCTAGGTTGGGAAACTGGGGTGAATAGTCTAATAATCAGAGTGATAATGGTGATAGCTAGAACTTGTATAAAACCAGGGCCTCATGTCAGTTCTGTGATGCAACTAAGATGAGAAACTGAGGCACAGGAAGGTTAAGTGATTTTACTCAAGGTTTCATAGACTGCTAGTGGAGGATCCAGGTCTCCTGAAAGCACTCATAACCATAAAGAATTCTTGTTATAATCAGCTTTAATTAACCTACATTTTAGCCAAATGGTGTATAGATTTAGATGGATATAATCTGGGTTTTTTCCCCCCTCTGCAGCTAGTTGTCCATACTCCAGAACCATAACTTTATTCATGAATTCCTTCATACATCCATTTATTCAACAAATATTTATTAAATGTTGCTTAAGTCGAAGGCAGGGAGATATAAGAATGAAAAAAAAAAGGCTCTATCTCTGCCTTCTAATAAAAGTAGTAAGGCACGAGATAGTGTGGGACTTGATGTCAGAAGACTAGATTATGAATCATAGATACTTGTAAGTTATGTACTCAAGGGCAAGATGCTGTTCACCTCTCATAGCCTCAGTTCCTCTTCCTGTAAGATGGGAACATAGGGTGGTTGTGAGGAAAGTGCTTTCCAAAATTCAATAGAAATTCGAATTTCTATCAGTACTAATAGCGAGTCCTGACAGAAAGTCCATGATGGAACATTAGAACTGGGAAGGGCCCTTAGCACCTAATTCAATGCCCCCATTTTACACAGGAGGAAACTGAGGCTCAGGGGGTGAAATACTTTGCCAAAGGTCATACAGCAAATTAGTTGCAGCCTAGTGTACCAGAGTGGAACTCAGACCTTCTGACCCCTCTCCTAGTGTTCTTTCCACTACATTTTGTTGATTCTATTGCATCTGAATCTTCAAACACAATTAGAGGCAGTGGAGTATAGTGAAGGGGTTCTCAAACATTTCCTGCAATTTAAACAAAAACCCTAAAGCTATTATTTTTTATGCATATTAACAAACAACCTTGTTTTCCAGTCGTATTGGAATCCCTTGAACTGGAGTGGTGTGCCATTTCTTTCTCCAGTGGATTAAGGCAAACAAAAGTTAAGTGACTTACCCATAGTCACACAGCTACTAAGTGTCTGAGGCTGGATTTGAATTCAAGTCTTCCTGACTCCAGGCCTGGCACTCTATCCACTGAGCCATCTGGCCACACACAAACAGCCTAAGGTTCATTCATAACGAACAAATAAACAGACTCAGGTGTTTTGGGGTTCCTGCAGTACAGTTTGAAAAATCCTGGTGTATTAAACAGAGAGCCAGCCTCAGAAACAGGAAGACTATTCATTAGGTTTCCCAACCTAGAGATTAAAGTTAGAGCAAGGGGAGTTCTACATCTGACACATATTGTTTGTGTGACATTGGGCAAGTCACTTATCTGTTCAATGTCTGAGGTAATTCTCTTGTAAGTTACAGAACAGGTACTGAATTTCATTGGTAGAAGATGTTTACTCATTAGGAATTCTTTATACTAATAAAACCCTCAGTCTAGTTCAAAAACAACTAAAACTATCACCAAAGAAAATGACCTCTGCTAAGTTATATTATCTTTTATAAGATGAAGAAGGTAAAGTACTGAGGGGGTATAGCTGGGAATTAGGGGCAGCCAGATAGTGCAGTGGATAGAGCACTGGACCTGAAGTCAGGAAGACCTGAATTCAAATCTGGCTTCAGTCACTTACTAGCTGTATGACTCTAGACAAGTCACTTAACCCTGTTTGCCTTAGTTTTCTCATATGTAAAGTGAGCTGGCAGAGAAAATGGCAAACTGCTCCAGTATCTCTGCCAAGAAAACCCCAAATGGGGTCATGAAGAGTTGGACGTGCCTGAACAACAACAACTCCTGACTCCCCATCGATCACCCCATCACTTCCAGTTGGCGCTTGTTGACATCAATCAGGCACAACTGTCCCAATACTAGAGTGATTGCTTATCAGGTCATCGAGCCAGCCAATCCGGGCATGGTAGAGCAAGTTACCTTCTCTGGACTTCCATCTCATCAGGAGAAGGGCCATTCTGCACTTGGCGCTGAGAGGGGGGGCCTGTTGGGGAGAGAAGCAGAAGAGTTCAAGAATTAGCAAAGAGAAGGCCAAGCTTTGGAGTACCAAGGGACTCATGCTTGGGCGCTCCAGGACTTGGAAACATCCACAGCCCTTCATCAGAGAAACACCTGATGTGCTCTTTCATAGAGCATGTTTCCTGAGAGGCCCCACAGAGGCTACCATGCTCTAAGAACATCAACTTCTGTCCTAAAGTCAACCAAGAGGTCCATGGCAGATCCTGTAGCAGCAGGTTATCTCATGGTGACCTTAGAACCAGAGAAGGTCAGAGCTAAAAGGGATCTTAGAATCATAAACTTCCAGAACTCAGAGGGACCTTGGAATCCTGGTGCCAGCACGTCAGAGTTGGAAGAAAATGTGGATTCACAGAACCATGGAATGTCAGAAACGTCTTTAGAACCATACAGCATGGAATATCAGAGCTAGAAAGGTCCTTACAATCCTAGAACCATAGAATAATAGAGCTGGAAGGGATTTTAGACTCAGGGAACCATAGAATGTTTGAGTTCGAAGCAATTTTAGATATTGTCTGGTAGTTCATTTCATAGATGAAGAGGTTAAATACCAGAAAAAGGAAGTGACCTATCTAAAGTCACAGAGAGAAATTAGTGGCAAAGTGTGAGCCAAGTGGCCTGGGCTCAGGGAAAAAGAGGTGAAACCTTTCCCACATTCCTATGCAGTTTTTCCTCCACTCAGCTGTCAGATGGATCTTTTTAAAGCACAGGTCTGACCATGTCACTCCACTACTCAATAAATTCCAGTGGCTCCCTATCATCTCTAGGATCATCTATAAAGTTCTCTGCTTGGAATTCAAAGCCATTCAGAATTTGGACCCCTCCTATCTCTCCAGTCATCATACACCTTACCCACCTCCCCCTCTCTCCTGTCCCCACTCCCATGATCCAGTAATATTGACCTCCTTGCTTTTCTCAAACAAAATACTCCATCTTCCGACTCCCAACATTTCCCCCATGCCTGGAATGTTCTCCCTTATCAAATTCCTGGTTTCCCTGGCTTCCTTCAAGTCTAGCTAGAATCCTACTTTCTGCAAGGAGCCTACCTAATCACCTTTAAGGCTAGTGCTTTCCTTCTGAGATTATTTCCAATTCATATGTGCATATCTATCTAATCTAGTTTGTACATGATTGTTTGTATATTGTCTACCATTACCCATTAGCCTCTGAAGTGCTTGAAAGCAGGGACTGTCTTTTGCCTTTCTTTATATCCCCAGTACTTAGCACAGTGCCCGATATGTAGTTGGCACTTAATAAGTACTTGTTGACTGACTAGTGTATACAGTAAGCTCTACCATTACTACCATATGTAATGGGGTCACATTTGTTTTCTTTCAGTTTAAAATTTTCTTTTTTCCTATTTGTTTTGAGTTGGGACAGGCCGTTTTTAAAGTATTTGGTAAGTGGTAACCCAGGAGAATATTAGGAAATGTTGTTTGTCTAATTAATACAACTTTAAGGTAACTATAATCTCAGTCTACCATCTATGGTAGGTCTGGGCCCTTGAAAAAGACTATGAACTTTGTGGTGCAAGAGCTGTGTTGAATTGACTGCAGGCACTCTATATTTTTAAAAACACTTTCACAGACTTTTTTTTCATTAGATTTTCTCAACATCCCAGGGGAAGAGACAAGGTTTATTATTCCCATTTAATAGAGGAGAAAAATAAGGCCCAGAGAAGTAATTTGCCTAGTAATTGTCATTTTCAGTTGAGTCCAACTCTTTGTGACCCCAATTGCAGTTTTCTTGTCAAAAATACTGGACTGGTTTGCTATTTCCTTCTCCAGCTCATTTTACAGATGAAGAAACTGAGGCAAACTGGTTTAAGTGACTTGCTCAGGGTCACATAGCTAGTAAGTGTCTGAGGCTGGATTTGAATTCAGGAAGATGAGTGTTCCTGACTCTAGGCCTGGCAATTCCTAAGATAATAAATAACCAAGTCAGGATTCAAACCTAGAGCTTCTGACTGATGACTCTGTATAGTTAATGTAATCTTGGGCTGCATTGAGAGGCAGAGCTTCCAAGAACAAGGAGGTGATAGTTCTTCTGTATTTTGGCCTAATTAGACCATATCTGGAGTGTTGTGTCCAATTCTGGGCACTAGAGTTTGAGAAGACACCTGGAGAGTATCTAGAGGAGGATGACCAGGATTGTGGTGAAGAGTCTCTAGTCCATGTCACGTGAGGATCAGATGAAAGATCTGGGAAGAGATGATTCAGGGGAGACACTATAGTTGTCTTTATAGGGTTTAAAGGGCCTCTCTGTGGAAGAGGGAGTAGATATGTTTAATATGGCCCCAGAGAGCAGAACCAGGATTAATGGGCAGAAACCATAAAGAGGCAAATGTTCGTTTAATATCAGGAAAAGCTTCCTCACAATTCAAGCTATTCCAAAGGGGAACGGGTAGCCTTGGGAGGAAGTGGGTTCTCCCTCATGGGAGGGCTTCGAGCTAAGGCTGGATGGCCATAGGTCAGGCACGGTATTATGGGGATTCCTTTGGGGTGTGAATTAGACTCCAAAGTTGTTGAGGTTCCTCTAACTCTTGAATTCAGTGATTCTGGTACAAGTACATTGTTCTGTTTGACTTAATGACAAAACGTCAGAGCTGAGAGGCACCATCTGGTCCAACACTCTAAGCTTACAGAAGAAGAAATTGGGGCCCAACCAAGAGAAATGACATGCCCGTGTTTATGCAGCGATTAAGTGGCAGAGCTGAAACCAAAACCCAGATGTGGTGAGTCCCGGGTGTGGGCTGTCTCCTCTACACCACTCTGTCTTACACTTTATCCGGACTGTACAGATAGGGTGGTTTAGGGCAAGTCATAGCTCTTGTATTTATGTATTTATTCCACATTTACCATCCAACTGCCTGGGTACGTCTATCCCTAGTGCCAAAGTAACCCGTTGATTTAGTCCATTTGGTTAAAAAGAAACAAAGTTGAGTCAATGATTCAGGACATGAAACCTGTTCGGGGCTCTGACCACAAAAATCTTTAACAACTGGTTGATTAAAATTTTAATGTTTCAACCAGAGTAGGGGGTGTGATGTGGTCAGAAGATGGAATTACACAATCTTAAAGCTGGAAAGGACCTCAGAGGATATCTAGTCCAACAAAGCATCTGAAGAGGAATCTAGGTGATCTGGTCCTTGGCAGGTGGTCATCCAGTCTTCACTTGGATATCTCCTGTAATGGGGAACCCAATACCTCCTAGGACACATCATTCTACTTTCAGATGGCTCTGATTTTTTTTTTAGGGTCTTTCTCTTTACATTAAATCAAGTTAAGTCAAGTCAACAAGCATTTATGAAGTGCCTATTATGTGCCAGGTGCTGTGTGAGTCATGGGCTTGCAAAGAAAGGCAAAAATAAGTCCCTGCTCTCGAGGAGCTCACATTCTAATGGGAGAGACAACATGCAAATAACTATATATGAGGAAGCTATGGTCAGGATAAGTTAGTGATAATTTCAGAGAGAACTGGGACTGGGAACAGAGGACTGGGAAAGGTTTCTTGTAGAAGCTACCATTTTAGCTAAGACTTGAAGGGAGGGAGGCCAGGAGACAAAGATAAGGAGGGGGAGGTTTCTAGGCATGGGGGACAGTCATTGAAAATGCCCGGAGTCGGTAGATGGAACCAAAATTTGTTCCTTTGCGGCTGCTCTTGGTTGTGTCCTCTGGGCCAAACTAATCAAATCTAATGCCTCTTCCATCTAATTGCCCTTCAAATACCTGAAGATGACGATGGTAACCACAACAACCTCCTCAAGGCTTAATCCATCGTCTATGCCATGGAGGAGGGAGGGAATGGCAAAGGAAGGGAATGCCAGCCAGGGTGATACGCCCTAAAGTACATCCTGCTATGGTAGCCATGAAGGATCCCTGGCAGGATCCCAGAAGCGCTGGTCCACTAGGCTGTGGTGATACTGATTGGGTTAGCACCCTAGCCAGTGTGATGTCATTGCTTCTATGAATCTAAGAAATAAATGGCGGCAACAAAAGGTTGCAGGCCAGGGCCATTCTGAATTGCTCTGGACAGGGAAGACAGAGCAGTTAGTGGTGCTCCTTTATGTTTTGGTCCCAAAGAGGACAATCAGAAATACCAATCTCCCACATTCTTGAAATGCTTCTGCACAGAAGGCACTGACCACTAATGCAGACAAACCATGAATACATGTGAAATAGCCTGATGTTATGAATGCTTTTATTAAATGGCAGTCCTGTAGCCTAGCAAAAATGGAACTAGGCAAAAGCTTCAGCCTGCTTTTTGTCAATGACATCCTTGGCTTCAGCTTACATACCAATATATGGCAGATCAATTCAGGGCAATTGTAAGAAATAATTTCATTCTTCAGCCTAGATTAGATGAAATAAAAGCAGAAATAAGGAGTAACTTGTGGTTGAAGAGGAGAAAATCTAAAGAACTTGAAGGTTTTGAAAATCTACCCAATACAAATTCTAGGAGTACTACATAACGATGAAACAGATGGCAAAAATAATGATGATGCCACAAATCAGGAAAGGAGACTGGAATTTTGAAAAGCCTGTTCTTAGTTTGATGGCACAAATCCAAGTAACAGACCCACTATACCGAGTCAGAATAATTAAAAAAAAAAAGCTGGTATCTCGGACCACCGTGAATGGGCATGGTATTTGGCAGAGGGTGTAAAAAATTTTTTAGGACCTGCACACAACAGTTTCTGAAAGTGTATGGTAAGGGTCGCAGGAGGAAAGGTAGAGCTATCTAGGAATACTCTTAAGGATGAGTATCAAATACCACCCTGGCAGAAGTGGTTTGAGAAACTATTGAAGCCTCACACAAAGATATTGGGAGATTACATCAATATGATAACTGCTAAGTACAGGAAAACCTGGACACCCTATCATTTAATTAAAAAGAGTGAAAAAGAAACAGGTGGAATGGAATCCAGAAAACAAAAGTAGATCAGAAATTCCTGATATCTTTAGTTAAAAGTGAAAGCCAAACACGTTAAGATAATTCAAGGAGTCAAAGCAGCCCAAAGAACAAAAAAAAAACCCCAATAAATATTAGGCAAAAGAAGCTTGAAAAGCAAAGGCATTAGGAGAGAGACAGAGAGTGGGAAGGTGAGACAGAGAGAGGGAGGGTGAGAGAGAGAGAGAGAGAGAGAGACAGACAGACAGACAGACAGAAAGAGAGAGACAGACAGAGACAGACAGAGAGAGAGACAAAGACAGAGAGACAGACGGAGAGAGAGAGACAGACAGACAGAGAGACAGACAGAGAGAGAGCAGAGAGAGAGAATGCCTGAAGCATGTGGAAAATATCTGATCATCTACATGGTCAAAAAACAGTCCAAAAAACAGAAGGATAACTGGATCAAATGTGAAAGAGAAAACTGTATACTGTTAACATAATGAAGAAAAGAATGGTGATGTTAAGGGACGTGGCTGGAAATCTAGCTTTTTTGCAAACCTAGAAAATGGAGGTAAGATGAAATCCACAACTACTAGCTAAAAAGTTTCACAATGACACAGAAGTGACTAACAAAGCACTTTACTCATATTGTCTCTGATGCATGCCTAGTTCCATTTTTCATAACAGAAGGTATCACACATTTATTACTAAAAGATGAGAACATCAGTAACTGCTCCCAATATAGGCCAATTACATGTTTATATCTTTTATACAAGCAGTCAAAGCTTGCATCATTCAAAAAAAAATCTATAAACACTTAAAAAAATATATTGACTAAGGAACAAATCGAGTGTGCCCAAAAGTTCCAGGGGTGTAAATAGGAACTCACTGATTCAGTATTTTTGGACAAGTCACCTGAAAGTGCTTTGACATTTATACCACCTTTACTGTTTAACCATAAAGCTATCGACTCAGTTCCACAATACTTGCGGGTTATTCACATACTACAAACATATAAGATGGGAAAGCATAACGAAAATGTGAAAGGATTTGGTGTTCACATCAAAAGCTGTTCTTATGTGAGATATGTCATCAGTAAAATAATATTGAGAACGATTGGCATAAAATGAGGGCAGTTAGGTGGCACCAGCCCTGGAGTCAAGAGCACCTGAGTTCAAATCTGGCCTCAGACACTTACTAGCTGTATGACCCTGGGCAAGTCACTTAACCCCGATTGCCTCCAAAAAAACCCAGACATGTAATATAGCATCTTTTAGGGAAACAGTTTAAATCTGCTATGGTTCTGACTAATTTCAAACCATCATTATTACTTCTGAGGAGAAGTGACTATAGTGTCCAAATCAGGGAATCATACCAAAACACTCACTTGATATACATGGATGACATCAAGTTATCCATCAAAAAATCCATTAAACAGTTACTTCATCCTATGGAAGCTTTATTAATATCAAAATGTTATTGGGACTCAATAACTTAAAAATTCTTAATGTGAGCTAAGGAAGAACAGAGACAGAAGGGTTGTGGGTCACACAAAGGGCCCAATACCAATAAGGAGCTGCTTGAGAGAGTTGTCAAAAAAGGAGGTTCTAGAGCTGAGAAATGTATTTCCCAGGCAAAAGTAGGAGGTGCCCATCCCTCCACCTGCTGCATAGATAAATTATCAAAGTTTTGAGTGCAAATGGAGGACTTTGCGCCTACAAGAAGCTTTATATACAAAGAGTAAAATTTACGAATGAGTTCATCAGCATGATGTAAATTAGGGAGTAATTATTTTATACAAATATTCATCATGATGTTGTTTGAATAACAATAGGGAGTTTTTTGTAAAACTTCGTACTTTAAATGTAGTACAAAAAGTTTTTGTAAATAAAAAAAAGTCTTAAAAAAAAACCACAACTAAATGGAATATTCCCTAATTTATCTCTGTTGTAAATGTTAATCATCACATACTAGATTTACTTAAAATGGGAGCTATCTGTATTATAGTGATGCCAGGAGAAGCATAGTATGTGAGAGGCGGAAGTGTCTTAGAATCATAAAACATAGATTGGCAGAACAGGAAAATACATCAGAGACCATCTAATTTAACTCCCTCTTTTTAGATTAGGAACATGATGCCCAGAGAAGGGAAATCACTTGTTTAAGGTCATACAGCTAGTTAGTCTGAAAGCTAAAATTCAGGCCCAGATCTTTTTCCCTGTCTCTCTCTCAATGCCTTTCCTCCCTCCCTTTCTTTGTTTTAATTTTATTATTATTTTTTGTTTCTTACAGAACAGTAATTCCACTCTTCCCTTTCCCCTACCTTACCTTCCATGTTGTTTTCTAATAAAGAAAAATATTTAAGTAGATCAGCAGATACAGTGACTGTATCTGTGCTCCACATGCGTAGTCCCCAACTTGCCTACCAAGGGAAAGGAAACATGTTTCATCACTACTTCTCTGGGGCCCAGATATTTTTGCCCCAAATCCAGAGCACTCTTTTTTCTATTCTACACCATGCTACCATTCTATGATCTAAGTTTCTATCTTACATTTATTTCTTCCAGTGAAAACAATCTCCAGAGTTTTTTCAAAAGTAAAATCATCAGTTGTGAAATTTCTGCTTGCTTTGCTGATCCTGGCAGTTCAATCTCTCTCCATGTGCCCTACCATGAACTTTCACTGGGACCTTCTGAGTGGCAATGAAAGCTCTTCACACTTCAAAGTAGTTGTCAATTAGCCTAGTGGCCTATGAAGAAGACCTCCCTTCCCTTCCCTTTCCCTCCTCCTGCTGTGGGGTGGAATGGGTGGGACACTGTTTAACTCTATGAACCTATTTCTAACCGAGGACAGCTGCAGGTGTTCTCCAGCTCCTTGAGGTCAGAACTAGAGGATGCGCAATTAAAGACACACATGAGAGATTAAGTTTAGACACAGAGAAGATCTTCCTAAGAGCAAAGATTTTTTTCCCCCAAACCACGGGAGTGAAATTCCATTCTCTGGAGGTCTTCCTTATCTTTCTGGAAGGCAGCAGCAAAAAGATGGATTGGGCTTTCTGGGAGCACCAAAAATAATTCAGCATTGGCTCAGTTCAACGCCTCTGTAACTGCTACCGGGTAATAGGCCTGCCACCTGTTACCAGGGGATAGCAGCTGCACCAGAGCAGCCATGTGAATCTTCCCTATTTTCTCTCCTCTTCCCTGCTCAGTATCCTGGCTTTATTTCTAAGGATGGCCAATGCTGGACAAAGTTGCAAGATAGGTAAAGACTTTATCTCCTTCCTCATTCCTGTGCCTTTTTCCCTGAGAGGGTTGTAAAATCACCATCAGAATACCTTAGAATCATAGAATCTTGAGATCTTAGAATCTTGGTGTTAGGGTTAGAAATGGAATTGGAATCATAGCATTTAGAACTGTATGATCACATAATGACATAATCCTAGAATCTTAAGAACTTAGAATGATAATATTTTTGAATCATATAGCTAAAGAATCCTGGTCATTATCACATGGCACAGTCTGGCTTAGAACCCATGCTTATTCAATGATAATAATAATAATAATAATAATAATAATAATAATAGATGATGATGATGATAAAGATAATAGCTAGCATTTTTGCAAAGTGCATTACAAATATTAGGTAATATTATACTCCCAATAACCCTGAGAGGTAGGTTATAATACCCATTTTACAGAAGAGGAAACTGAGGCAAACAGAGGTAAGTGACTTGTCTGGGGGTCACAAAGCTATGTATCTGAGACCACATATGAACTCAGACCTTCCTGACTTCAGGTCCAGTGCTTTATCCAATGTGCCACCTAGTTGTGGCTTGTCCTTCATTTTTGAAGAGGACCAGTGACATCACGGGGTAATGTCCTGACTTGTGTGTGAATTGGATTTAAGTGAGGCAGAGTTGCACAAAGACCTCAGCCTCACTGTATGCACCTAGGGAGTGTGCAAAGCTTAACTAGAAGGGATGAAGCCCTCATGTTGGGATTTCAGGCATTAAGAGAGAAAAGATTTAGGGGATAATGGTGGGTTAAGGCAGGATTTTTGCAATTCACAAAACATAGGTGACCAGTACTCTTTTGGGAAAGGTTGATTCTGCCTTTCAATGACTTTGAGCACCTGGCTCACTATCTTCATATCCACTGAATCCTCTGTCACCATCATTTTTTCAGTCCTTATCCAGGTTGCAGTATCTGCTCAGCTGAGGTGCTGGGAGAGCTCTTAGAATCATAGAATATAGAATGTCAGAGCTGGGAGGGCCCTTAGAATCCTCCCACATAGTGTCTTTTACTTGGCTTCTGATCTACGCTGGAAATGTTGAAGCAGATTCTTCTTTAGGATGAGGCTGGACACCCCAGATCTTTCTTTTAGTCTTTAAACAGCTTCTTTTCTATTTTCTTTTCTGGCTCCTTAACCTCTTCCCAACCCCATAAGGTGGCTAATTCCCTCAGATTATATCTTTGTTTCTCTTCTTTCTTTGTGTGCTTTGTTTAAACAATCTCACTCCTGTGGCTTCAATTATCAATTCTAAGTAGATGAAACTCTGAATGCAAACCCTGACCTCTATTCTCAGCTTGAGATTCATAACTTCAAATACTCAAAGACAGATATCATGATGTCCTCCCCGTGGCTTCTCTTCTTTAGCCTGAATATCCATACTTTCTTGGAATTCTGAGGCATTCTCTTGAGACCTTTCGTTGTTCTGGTCGCTCTCTATGCTTACAGATATTCTTCTGAAAATGCGGCACCAGGCACTGATGATAATACTTCAGAGACAGGTAGGTGGGTTTAGGCATGTTAAATTTGAGGTATCAGTGAGACATCAAGGCGAGAGGTACAAGCAAAAGGGGGACAAACACTTGGGTATGTTGTAAAGAGGCTTTTCATTTAGGTAAAATTGGACTTTACTTGAGTGGGGAAGTGTGGAGGAGCAGATATACAGCTGGTCTCAGAGTCAGGGAGATGGGGGTGCAAATCCTGCCTCTAACACACACTAGCTGTGTATGGCCTGGGAAAATCAGGGAACCTCTCAGTCTCCTAGGAAACTCCTTAAGACCTAAGTTCAAGATCAAGTGCTGATTGGACTGGTAGATGGAGTTCCTTACCGGAATTCCAACGAACATCCTACATTGATGAAATCACAGGTCCAATTTTAAAAAATATTGGACTAGATGGTCCCTGAAAGTCCCCTCCAACTCTGAGGTTGTGTTATTCTGATTCTATGGAAATGATTTGATGCAAAATAATCAATGAACCATCTTATTCTATCTAAAAATTCTGAGTGGCATAATGGAGAGAACATTTACATTTATTAATTGTAATAATAATTCATTTTGATATGAGAAGTTGAATCATAAAATATAGAATGTTAGAAGGAACCTTAGAATCAGAAGGAGTCTTAGAATCATAGAAATATGAATGGCTGGGCTGCAAGGGACCTTGGAATCACAGAACAAGACTAGAAGGGTTGGACTTCAGATATCATAGAATATATAATGCTTGTGTTGTAAGAGACCTTAGAATCACAGATTCGTTGACTGTCAGAGCTTGAAACAGATTTAGAGCAGATGAATCACTTTCCTAAGGTCACACAGCAAGAGGCATCTTTCTTGCTTGCAAGTAGGAAATAACATAGTCAGTTGGGGAGGAGAAATACTTCTATCAAACATAGAATTATGACCTGAACATAAAACAAAGAATATTTTTTCTATATTCTATAAAACATAGGAACGTTTTTCCCTCCCCTACTAGCTAACAACAACAACAACAACAAAAAGGAATACATATAGCATATCAATTGAAAAATGTCATGGTTCATTTTCATACATTCTTGAGCAGGATCTCTCTAGAGGGAATGGGTAACTGAAGGCTAAAATTGGTGAAAAATTACTGTAAAAGTGAGTTTGGGGGCAACTGGTTTCTGAATGAGATCACCATCTATTTGTACCAAAACCAAATCCAGGAGAAATGGGCCTGTCTTCTAATTTCTCCATGGCAAAATGGTAAGTTTTTATCTCCTACGTTGAACTCTTTGTGAAGTCAGCAGAAACTTCCATTAAAGGGCCTTAGAACCACAGAACATAGAATGTCAGAGGTGGAAGGGACCTTAGAATCATAAAACATAGAAGGTCAGAACTGGAAGAATCCTTAGAGATCACCTACTCCATTTTACAGATGGGGAAGCTGAGGCCCAGAAAAGGCAAACATCCTGTCTAAAGTCATAAGCTATTGATAGCAGAACCAGGACTAGACCCCAGTTTTTTGATTAAGGCTTCTCCTATTGTACCTACCTCCATAAATTTTCTCCCACGCTTCCCAACCCAATCTCATATTCTGGTACTCCATGCTGGAGTATATTCTCCTCATAAAATGCTCAGTATTTTCCATCACCTTCCTAACCAGCTCATTATTTTAATGACAAACAGGCTTGAAACACTTCCCTCCCCATCCCTTGCCTCCCTCCACCCAATGGAACAAAAATCAAAGCGTCGCTGCTCATATATCCCTGTAAAACAGCACTTTTCAATCCTCCAGTGTGTCAACCTGGGACCCCTGGTGGGGAGACACATACCCCTCCCCCAGGTGCAGCTTGGCGTGCAAGTCAAGGTCAACAGAGGAACAGGAAGGAGAGGCAGAAGCGACTGTCACCTACAAGATACTCGGCAGAGAATGATCCAGTCACAGTGGCAGAAGCAGACGCAATGTAAGATCCACTCCCTGCTGACCATAGCTTGCAGGGTCCAGGGCCTCCCTCTATACAATCCTCCAGGTTGCTCCCTCATCCTTGGCACTTACCTCCCCTTCCACCTGGGGCTGGATTACCCAATGGGTAACTGATACTTTGGGCCCAGCAGTCAAATGTGCTTCTCTGTCTTCAATCTTTTATGAGGTTCCTGAATGAGCCTATGGGAAACCTGGCTGTGTGATTCTATCAGTCACCGTGGTCATTGCAGGCTGGGCCCAAAGGAGGGAAGGAGCTGGACTCAACGGGGATCAGCTTGCCCACCTGTTACAATAGCATTAGTGGATGGATGCACCCACGGGCAGCAGATTGCTTGCCCCTTTCTCGCTCTCATTCTACCTACCCATACCCCCCAACTAGGGGAAAACTGGACAAGAACTAGCCGACTATTGGGTTAGAGAGGAAGAGCTGACAGGCTGAAATGAAGTATTCAGTGGATAATTGTTTAATGTCCCCATCTGTTATTTCATAGTTCTTCTTTCTTGGGTTCTCTCTGGCTCTGCTTGTCGACTATTGCCTCGCCCCCTTTTCCTCATATAAGCTTATACTGATTGATCTATTCCTATTCTCTACTTCCATTTTCATTCCCTCAACTAGCTGGGATTTGATTGACTGATCTCATAGATCTGTCAAACTTCAGAATGGAAGGAGGCCTTGGAACCCTAGACTGCCAGAGTAGAAAGGAGCTTCAGAGACGCTTGATCCTGACCTACACCTGTCCAGGAATACTCTCTATAAAAGCCCTGTTGTCTGCTTGAAGACCTTTGGTGATGAGCACCTCACTACATCCCTCCACCTTAATACACTCTAATTTTTGACAGCTCCACTTATTAGAAAGTTTTTCCTCAAATGGAGTCAAAATCTGCCCCTTCCCATTTCCGCCCGTTTCTGCTTGGCCTCACAGGGGCAAGCAAAACAAAACATGAAAACTCTTCACGCTTGAAACCCCCATCATTTGTAAAATGAGGTGGTGAGACTAGATGGTTTTGGAACAGTCATGTACCTATAAATGTTTTAACAACTAGTTCTCTGGAAAAGAAAGATGTATGCATGGCACACTTGATATTGGTTAGGGAGGGAGGGAGGAAAAGAGTAAAAGAAGGAGGGAGGGAGCTAGGAAGAGTGAAGGGAGGGAAGGAAAGAGGGAAGGAAGGAGAGAGGGAAGGAAGGAAAGAAGGGAGGGAGGGAAGGAGGGAAAGAAGGGAAAGAAGGAAAGAAGGGAAAGAGGGAAAGGGGGGAAAGAAGGAAGGAGGGAGGGAAAGAAGAAAGGAAGAAAGCAAGCCTTACTAAGTACTTATTATGTGCCAGGCACAGTGCTAAGCATTTTACAAATATTATCTCATTTGAGATAACAACACTAGCGGGGTAGGTACTATTATGATCCTCATTTTACAGCTGAGCAAACTGAGTCAGACAGAGATTAAGTAACTTGCTTAAGAGATTAACAGCTGCTAAATTAACTAAGATCAAATTATTAACCTTTTCTCCAACCTTTTTTAAATCTAGATAACCAACAAAACAGAAAAAAATCAAGCCCTGATTTAGCATTTGTCTGATTCCCAGGTGTAAAGGCTCATACTTAAAAATTTAACAGCTCTTTTGAGATTCAGCTCAAGCGGCTTTCAGCATTTCCCTGCCTTTGAGGTCTCTTCTTGCTCTGGGTCTATGACTCTGTGATTATGACCCTGTTAAATCTTCTCTCCTCCAGGCTCAATGTCCCACACTCCTAAAGTCATAGAATTCCAACATTTCAAGGGGTCTTAGAACCATAGAATGGTAGAATGTGATAGCTGCAAGGAGCTTAGAAATCACTCTCAGCCCTTCACTGTAGAGATGCAAGAAACTGGGCCCAGAGAGAGTAGGACAGGGGTGGGGAACCTGTGGCCCTCTAGGTCCTCAAGTACGGCCCTTTGACTGAATCCAAACTTCAAGGACAAATTCACTCTGTCAACTTAACCTGTTATTAAGTCATTTTAGTCTTGTCTGACTCTTCATGACCGCATTTGGGGTTTTCATGGAAAAGATACTAGATTGGCTTACTATTTCCTTCTCCAGCTCATTTTACAGATGAGGAAACTGAGGCAAATAGGGTTAAGTGCCTTGCCCAAGGTCACACAGCTAGTAAGTGTCTGAAGTTGGATTTGAACTCAAATCTTCCTGACTCTAGGCCTTGTACTTCATGTACCGCACCACCTAGCTGCCTCAAATTAGCGGCACCACTGTACCCTATTAGAAACCCTCTTCATTTTTTGGAGAAGATATATAAAGTAGAGACAAGAAGATAGGTGGTGAGCCTTTTTTAGAGGACAAAGGAGGTAAGTGGGTGGAAGGTCACCAAAGTTGTTTTTTGTAAGCACGGGTAAGTTCACTCTTCAGCTGCCAAAAGCCCTGAGAATTATGCAGTCCATGGAGGAGAAGAAAAGGGAACAAAGCTGGGGTAGTGGAAAGAGAAGTGACCTGGGTATCAGAAAGCCTGTGTTTAGTACTCTTGTTGCAGCACTTACTAGCTGGGTGTAATCAGGTAGGCTTTGAGCAATTTGAGAGCAGGAACTGTCCTAACCTTTCTTTGCATCCCGAGCACAATAAGTGTATACAGTAGGTGCTTAATAAATGCTCATTGACTGACTGATTGGTACAGTGGAAAGAACCCTAGATTTGGAGTTATAGGATTTAAGATCTGAAAGGAAGGGGCCTTCCTTAGAGGTTCTAGAGTCCACTTCCATTTTACAGATGAGAAAACGGAGTCTTAGAGAGCTTGTGACTTAATCAAAGTCACATGGATAATAAGTGAAAAAGCTTGAATGTGAACATAGGCTCTGACTCTAAATCCAGCACTCTTTCCATTGGACCACACTGCTTCAAGTCCAAGGACCTGTGTTCAAATCCTACCTTTGATCCTTACTACCTGTGTATGAGCCGGTCACTGAAACATCTTTAGTTCTCAAGAGCTGATCGCGAAAGCGAGAAGGTTGTGCAAGATGACCTCTGAGGTCTCTTCTGGCTTTATACCTGGGATCCTGTGGTGGACAAGTCATGCCTCTCTTAGTTTCCTTATCTGGAAATTGGCAACCAGTACTCAACTGGCCCAATTCATGAAGTTCTTGTGTTTCTTGCAGAAACCACGTGTTAGATTGTTAAATGCTATGGAAATATGAACTATAATAATGACAATGCAGTATTAATACTAATGGAACTCCAGCTATCCCTGTGTCAAAAATCCTCTCTGATAACTATTGCTGAAGCTGTGAGCCTCTCCGCTCCCGTTATCAAATGACCTGAAATTTAGCATAGCTGCCAACCCAGACAGTTGGCTCCTTAGGGACCAGAAGGAGTTTTCTTCCCTTCCCTGGCTGAATTCCAGGGAAACCCGGGCAGCAGGATCTACCACTGATCAGCTAACCTGTCTGGGCTGAAAGGGCCAGGCTGCCCACTTCTCTGGATTAGATCAGGGCTCTGGATCCTTCCATTACACTCATGGACACAATCAACTCTCCCCTGCCCAGCTGGTGTTTTCTGCACTGAGGGTTTTTTAGGGTTTTTTTTGGCTATTCTCCAGGACCTTTCTAATATTTACCTGCCTCTGGTAACAGTGGGTAGCTGTGTGCTCATCCACAGTGAATTAGATAATATTAATAATAATACAATAAATACATATAGGGCAACCAGAAAGATAATTTTGTTTTCCATAACTTTCAATAGAGACAACTAAGGAATGCTGGACATGGGTTCAAGACCAACTTGGTACACCATGGGCAAGCTGCTGTCCCCTTCTGGGCCTCAGTTTTCTCTGTAGGGTTGTTAATGTAGAAATCACTTTGAAATCCTTAAAGCACTATAGAAATGCATCATCATCATCATCATCATCATCATCATCATCATCATTATTACAGTACACACTTGGACCAGATAATTTCTAAGTTACTTTCCAGCTATAACATTCCATGTTCTATGTTCCCAAGTCCTTTCTAGTTCTGACATCCCATACTTATATAATAAAAATGTGCATTTATTATTATTACTGAACAAAATCTAGCCTTTGAGATACCTTTGGAGTGTGAATAGTATAATAGAAAATAAACAGAATTGTATAAATGTAAAGAAAAGAAAAGAAAAAAATATCATTTTGAGGTTTGCAAAAAAAATATTTTTCTCACAATATAACTCCGTGAAGTGATTAGTCTAAGAACAGTGATACCTTGGAGATACTGTGGATTCAGTTCCAGACCACCATGATAAAGTGAATCACATGAATTTTTTTTTCCCAGTGCATATAAAAGTTATGTTTACACTTTACTGAAGTCTATTAGGTGTACAATAGTATTGGCTAAAAAATGTGCATACCTTAATTAAAAATACTTTATTGCTAAAAAAAAAATACTAAACATCATCTGAGCCTTCAGCAAGTTATAATCTTTTGCTGGTGGAGGGTCTTGCCTTAATGCTGATTGCTGCTGACTGATCAGGGTGATGGCTGCTGAAGGTTGGGGTGGCTATGGCAATTTAAAAAAATAAGAAAATAATGAAGTTTGCCACATTGGTTGACTTTTCCTTTCATAAAAGGTTTCTCTGTAGCATGTGATGCTGTTTGATAGCATTTTACCCACTGTAGAACGTCTTTCAAAATTGTAGTTAATCCTCTCAAAGCTTGCTGCTGCTTTATCAACTAAGTTTATGTAATATTCTTCAGTATTGTTGAGTCTCAGGTGGAGGAGAGGGAGAGAGATGGGGAATGGCTGGTGGGTGAAACAGTCAGAACACATACAACATTTATCAATTAAACTCACTGCTTTATACGGGTGTTTTGGCACCCCAAAACAATTACAATAGTAACATCAAAGATTACTGATCATAGATCATTATAACAGATATAAGGAGAATGAAAAAGTCTGAAATATTATGAGAATTACCAAAATATGACACAGAGACACAATGTGAAAACATGCTGTTGGAAAAATGATGCCAACAGACCTGCTTGACTCGGGGTTGCCTCAAACCTTCAATTTGTAAAAAATGTATTTCAATTTGTAAAAAAAAGTAAAGAATTTTGTAAAAAAATCTGCAAAGAGCAATAAAGCAAAGTGCAATAAAATAAGGCATACCGATATTATTATCCCCATTTGACTGGTGAGAAAAATAAAGTTCAGAGAACCTGCCTACCATCATAAGTTAGTGGTCAATTATTGTTATTGTTATTATTATTGTTGTTATTGTTGTTCCCTTTACAATATACATTTGGACTAAGATAATTTCTAAGGTCTCTTCCAGCTATAACATTCTATGTCCTATGTTTCAAGGTCCTTTCCAGTTCTGACATCTCAGTTTTAAAATAAAAACTTGTATTTATATTTCACTGAGGTTTGCAAAAAACACTTTTCTCGGGGCAGCTAGGTGGCGCAGTGGATAGAGCACCAGCTCTGAAGTCAGCAGGACCTGAGTTCAAACCCAGTCTCAGACCAAACACTTGACATGTACTAGCTGTGTGACCTTGGGCAAGTCACTTAACCCCAACTGCCTTACCAAAACAAAAACAAAACAAAAACAACACTTTTCTCACAACAACTCTAAGAAGTGGTTAGTCTAATAATTATAATCCCATTTGACTGATGAGGAAAGTAAAGTTCAGAGAACAAGTTAGTGGTCACCACCAAGTGGGTCTTGAATTCGGGTCTCCTGATTGAGGCTACCTGTGTGTCAGAGCCAGGGTTTAGATCTATGTCTTTTCTGATCTCAAGTCCAGTGTTTTTTTCCACTGTGCCATATTAGCCTACTTAAACCCTAACATTCTATGGTCTTAGGATTTTATGATATTTTCAGCTCTTATATTCTGTGCTCTAGTTTATCATCATCATCATCATCATCATTATTATTATGAACTTACCAAACATCAAAGAAAAGATATCTGCATATGCGAAACAGAATATGAAAACAGGATTGTATATAAAACCATGAATCTCTATTCCATACTGGTTGCTTAAAAAAAAATTGGTCATTGCATTGTCCAGTCGTGACTCTAAGAGACTGATGATAGCATGTCTCCTATTTATTATTAGATAATAAATTCAACCTGTTACTTTCAAAACTGTCTTGTTTGTCTGTGTTTTTTTCTGTTTTCCTCTGTATATTTTTTACGTTTTGATGCCCCTCCTCTTTTTTCTTTTCTAATTTTTTTGGCATCACCATTGCTACCTCCTTCCTCCTCACACCCAATTAAAGCAAAGAAAAACAGAGAAAGAAAAAAGAAACCTAAACAAACTGTAACAAATAAGCCCTACGCTCTATTTTTCTAAAGTTTATTTAGCTCTAACATTATAATCTATTCCAAGGCCAAATTGAAATGCTTTTGGCTTACTCATCTCCCTACCCATCTCTATAAGACAGGATAATTCAGAGGTGAATTATGATTCAATAAGGATTCAGTGTTTTGAATAAATAAAGAAGGTAGTAGTATTTCCTACCAGGGAAAGAGGGTTGTCTCTTCTAAGGATTCTTGCTATCAGTCTTCTCATTTTGGCAGCCTAAGGAGAGTACTGCCTCACCCAGCCTCAAGCTTTCTTTCCTATCCAGCTCCAGCTTCTAACATAGTACAGGGAAATCCTTGGCTTGCAGACCTGCCTTCATTCAATCCAGGAACAAAGATTCCAGAGTTTATAGGATGTAACATCTCCTATCTGCCTTTAGGAGTTGCCTGACATCCTATTTTTTCAAAGAACTTGGAAATTATTAACAAAGATGAATGTTTTCATCCATGAAGGCTAGAAAAAGAGGGATATATAATATACAGCTTATTTTAAAATATACATGTATGTATGTATGTACATGTACATAGATATACATATATATGCATATCATGGCCTTGCTTGTCTCTGTCTCCATTTGAATTTCCTTCTACTCTCTTTTGTGTATTTTAAAAACGTTTCATTGACATTCTTATCTTTTTTTAAATCACTGTTACTAATATCCCTTTCTTATCAATAAAAGCCCTTCCTTTTAACAAATATATATACATACATATATATATATATATATATGATCAAGCAGATTATTGCAGACTTTTCAGTAAAGACCAATTAGTAAGTTATTGCAATAGTTCAGGCTTGAGGTGATGAGGGCATGTACCAGGGTTGTGACTCAGTCAAAGATCAAAGGAGAAAAGGGGACACATGGGAATGATGTTTTCAAGGTAGAATCCCAGGACTTGGCAATACATTGGATATGGGTGTGAGTGTGAGTGGGGAGCTGATACCTAGGTTGTAAGTTTTAGTGACTGGGGGGATGGTGGTACCCTTGATAGTAATAGGGAAGTTAGGAAGGGGGAGGATTTTGTGGGAAAGATTATGAATTCAGTTTTGGACATGTTGAGGTTAAGATGTCTACAGGACAGTTCAAGATGCCACTAGATAAATAGATCTGAGAATCATTTGCATAGATTATTGTTTTCTTTATTTTTGTAGGTGTTTTGCAGTTCTATTCACTTAATTCCTTTGTATGTCTTAATAAGTGAATTCTCAGTTATTTTATATATTTTATATATATACATACACACATATATATGTGTATATATTACTTGTATGTAATAATTTTTAATGGGGTTTTTTTTCTGTCTCTTTCTGATAGATTTTGTTGGCGATATACAAAAATGTTGATTTCTGTGGGTTTTTTCCTTTCCTGATACAGTTATCCATTCTAGATTGTGGAAGTTAGGGGTGCGGTGCCCCCACAATCTGGAAAATCTACATAATATTTTTTAATCTTCCCTTTGTACCAGAGAAATATTAAAAGATAAAATATAAAAAAAGATAAAATATGTTGGTATTATACAATGCTATACATATATTTTATGCATTTCTGAGTTTCTAAACTTTTTCTGTGTCATCTGTTGGCCTTTGTGTGTCATTGGTGGCTTCCACAAAACTCCCCCCAAATTCCCATTTAATTTTTTATATTGACCTGCGATATATTGAAACTGCAATGGGGAAAGTTGCAATGTGGAAGGAATAACTGTACTTTGTTAAAGTTGTTAATCATTTCTTAATTTTTGGTTGAATCTCTAGAGTTCCCTAAGTAACTAATTACATGAGTAGCAGAAATGGATAACTTTCCTTCTTTGTTTATTTTTATTCTTTTAATTTCTTTTTCTTGTCTTTTTGATATAGCTAGAATTTTTAGAATTGTATTAAACAATAGTCATAACAATGGTTATCCTTACTTTACCTCAATCTTCTAAGAAAAGACCAGTGTTTTTCCATTAAAGATGATGTTAGCTTTTGGTTTACTGTTTACCATAAAGAAAAAGTTTATTTATTTTCATACTCTCTAGAATTAAAAAAATAGAGTTTTTAAAAGGGTACCATCTTTTGTCAAAAACTTTTTAGCATCTACTAATAACAATTACATGGTTTCAATTGTTTGTTACTAATATTATCTATTATGTTTATAGTCTTCCTAGTATTGAACCAACCCTGCATTCCTGTGACAAAGTCCAATCTAGTCATGATATATAATTTTTTCATACATTGCTATAGCTTCTTGGGCAACATTTTAGTTAATATTTTTATATCAATGTTCATTAAAATTGATCTATACTTAACCCTCTCTGATTTATCTCTCCCTTATTTAGGTACCAGGGCCATATTTGTTTGTTGAAGGAGCATGGTAGGATGCCGTTTTCCCTACTTTTGCAAACAATTTTTGCAAAATTGTAGTTAATTCTTCTTTGAATGCTTGGTGGAACTCACTTGTAAATCCTCCTTCTTCTGGAGTTTTTTCTTTGGGAGTTTGTTTATGGCTTGTTCAGTTTCTTATTCTGAGTTTGACTTATTTAAATTCTCTATCTCTTGCTCTTATACCTTGGATATTTTACATTTTTGTAACCATTCATTTCATTTGAGTTATTTTTTGCTAATATAATTGGGACAAAGTGGCTTTTAATAGTTTCCTTTCTAGTGAGTGCTCTTTTTAAACTTCTACTGTAGAAATTTTGTTTTTTTCTCTCATACTCTCACTCTTGCACTCTCACTCTCTCATCAGATTAGCGAATGGCTTGTTTAATCAGCTTTTTTAAAAGTCCTGCTTTTATTGAACAATTCAACAGCTTTTGTTTTCAGTTTTGTCAGTCCCTTTATTTTCAGAATTTCTATTTTTTGTATTTAGTTAGTTTATTTGATTTCTTGATTTTTATGGTTTTTTTCTAATTGTATGCCAACTCAAAATTTTGACTCCTATTAAAAAAAGAGCTGCTATAAATATTTTTGTCCAAATAGATATTCTTCCTCTTTCTTTGATCTTCAGGTATAAACCTATTAGTGGTTTATATCTTTAAACATTTTCATCAACAAAAAAGGATAAAGACCACTAATAGATTTATATCTGAAGGAGATCAAAGAAAGAGGAAAAGTACTTATGTGCCCCCAAATTTTAGAAAATTTTAAGGGGCTGTCCCATTGAAGAATGGCTAAACATTTTATCTTATATGAATATAATTACTATGCCAGAAAAACTGATAAAAGGGATAGTTTCAATGGAAACTAGAAAGACCTCTACAAACTGATGTTGAGCAAAGTGAGCTTAGAACTAGAACAATTTACACAATGACAATAACACTGTAAGGAGAATAACTGAAAGTCTTTGGGACTCAGTTAATGCAATCATAAAACGTGAGGTCAGAAGACTGAAAATAAAACACGTCAATCACTTCCTGACAGAGTGGTGATGAACTGTAGAGAAAGGGCACACATACATAGGCATGGCCAATGTGGGGATTGGCTGGACCATTTTATGATGATGGCTTTTTTTTTCCTTTACTTCCTTTTTTTTCCTTTTCTTTTTGTTAAATGGAGCAGGTAAGGGAGAAACAGATTATAAATGCATGTAAAAATATGTGCATTAAAAAAAACCCTTTATGTGCCGCAGATCATGCTAAATGCTGAGGACATAAAGGCAAAAGGAGGGTCCCTATTGTCAAAGAGCTCAAGCTCTAGTTGGTTCCCCAGCTAGCTGTGCTTAGAGCACTGGCTGTACTGTAAACTACCTTGAGTAAATGGAAACAGCAAAGGAAGCTTCAACCCTCTCATGGGAAAACTTACATGCGACCCTGGGCCATTCTGGCACTGTGCCTCCTTTGTTCTGTTTCTATATAACAGCTGACCTGGCCTGGGGTTGGTACGGGGATCCACGATGTTGCTTTGTCCTGCTGCTGCCCAGGATGACTGGCCTCTCGTGAGTAAACTCCCCCCAATTAACCTAATTAGTCCTAATAAAACATGTTAATAACCAAGCTGAGTCCCTCTTTCTTTGGTATCCCAGTATTCCACCCTACATTTGGCACAATTAGGGCAGAACAGATCTGTCCCCTTACATTTGCTGTAGTCAGCAGAATAGTTTGTTCCCTTACACTGGGCCTGGGGTTAGGAAGATCTGAGTTTAAATTCTGCCTCAGACACTCACCAGTAGTATGACTCTGGGCATCACTTAGCTGTGGTTTGCCTCAGTTTCCTCATTTGTAAAATGGGGATAATAATAGCACCTGCCTCCCAGAGTTGTTGTGAGGATCAAGTGAATTATTATTATTGTTATTATTATTATTATTAGCAGCTGGGTGATCTTGAGCATGCAATTTCCCCTCCAACACTCAGTTTCCTCATCTGTAAAATGAAGGGGTGAGACTATATGGTTTTTGAAGTTTCTTCCAGCTCTAACTCTGTGATCATTATGATTTATATCTCTCCACAAACACTCTAGAGGTTCCACGTGGTTTCTTCTCATCAAAGCTTTGGGTTTACATGGATTCATTAAGGAGGCTTGTTTGACTTGTTGTTTCACAGACACTGTGCCCCAGGGAAAGCAACTGCAGGTATGGGAATGAGGACAACACCTTTCCAGACTTTGGGCTGGCCTGCCATGTGACTAGCTGACTGGCATGACAGCATGCCCTAAGCATGGGACTGTGAGTCACAGCTCTGAGATTCTCCAGTGGCTTTATCATTGTTATACTCTCGTTGGAGAGTATAATAGCCCTGAAGACCTTTTCTGATGGGTGTGGGAGGAAGCTGAGGTACACAGGGTTTGGCAACTTGGTCTAAGTAACAGAGCAATCTTTTTCAAGGGGCAGGAGGAACTCAGGGCTGGGCTCTTATTTCTTATTCTCATTCATATGTATTCACTCCTCAACCATTTATTAAAAGTCTAGAGCCCTCTGTTCCAGGAGAGATAAAAACCGAGATGACATGGTCCCAGCCCTTAAGGAACTTAGTAGCTGTGCATATCAGGGATGGTGGTTCTACATGTACACAAATACACCAGAATTCTACGATAACTATTAACACTACAAAAAGCCTCCATTGACATGTGTCTTCAGTGCCTTATCATAGAATGAAGGTGACTTGGGACTTTTGAAATCTTTTCCCATAGAGTATAAGGTCTGGTAGTTCCTACCAAGCTGTCGGGGCTTTGAGCACAGACCAAGCAATGGGCTGTGTGTCTGCCATCTGAGGATTAGCCCAGCAAAGTGCAGAGAGAAGCTCATTCCTGGAGGTTTCATTTTCTTTTGTTTTGCTTCAGCATCTTACGAAACTGTCATCGAAGGCATGGGGTGGAGGGTGGAAGAAAGTGAGGCTAAGATTTGCATTAGTAGAAGGAACCACCCTGATGAAACCACAGATGGACATATCAAAGTCAGTGTACAATAACTATATAGCATAAAAAAATCTATAAGCGAAGATCATGAGACATGTACACTATACTATGTGAGGTTGAAGGAAGGCGTGCACAATCATTTTCCCACCATGTTTTCTTTAGGATGGTACAAAGGTTAACTTTAGCCAGACCTCACAGATCTAGATGAAGAGGGCCCTAATGACCAAAGTCTTACTATACAAACACAAACATGTCACAGACAACACTTTGTGATGGGATGCCAGCCAGGGAAAAATGTGTAGGAGACCAGAGAGGCAAATAAAAGCTATTTATGCTGGGGATGTTGTGGAATCTTGGCCAGAATGATAATGATAGCTGACATTTATACAATGCTTTTAAGGTTTTACAGATTGCTTTATATTCATTACCTTAGTTTAGCCATAGAATGGTACTTAATAGCTTAGTTCATGTCTATAGTTTCCTGGAAAATGCCCTGGTACCCTAAGTATTCATACCAAGGAATTCTCAACACCCAGAGCCACTCACTCCATCATGAGCTAAGTTAATATATTCTGTAATTTTTGCCATCTACTCAGCAACAAATATTTATCAAGTACTATTACTATATTTGTAAGGCAGTTTGTCATTCTACTGCCCCCACCCCCCAATTGCCTAGAGGATTAAGTCCTGAACAACTCACTATCTGACCACGGGTCTGGGCTTTGGTTTTGTAGTCTGTGAGATGAGAAGGTGCACTAGGTACTCTATTCTAAAGCCCCTTCCATCTCAGGCATTCTGATTCTATATAACCCTTCAAAGATCACTAGGCTTTCTAAAATCTGGTCCCTGCCTACTTTCCCCCTACTAATCTAACACAAACCATGTTCCAGTTGGCATGGTATCTGAACTGGCTGATAAACGTCCTATCTTTGCTCATAGAGTAGCTCCTATCTAGAATCAAGTCCTTTCTCTTCTTTTCCTCTGTACATTCTTCAAGGTCTTTCAGGGGTGGCAAACCTGTGGCCTCGAGGGCACATGTGACCCTCTAGGTCCTCAAGGTGGCCCTTACGATTTGTTCTGTAAGTTTGGATTCAGTCAAAGGACCGAAAGGGCCACATGTAGCCTCGAGGCCACAGGTTTCCCATCTCTGGATTCTAGATCAAATGCCCCTTCCTCACATAGAGTGCTTCCTGACCAACCCAGCTTATGGTTATTTCTTCCTCCTCTAACCTCCTGGAGCACATACCACCCATGCCATCCATCCATTAGGTACTTAGTATAGAGTCTTAGAAAAATAGAAAATAGGTGATCAAAGCTGGAAAGTGTTTTATTTAGAATAGCTGAACATAGAATGTCACTGCTTAGGGAAGGGGCCTTGGAATCATAGCACATAGAAAGCTGAGAGCAATTTTTGAATCATAGAACTCAGAATATCAGACAGGGAGTGCCTTTGGAATCATAGAGCTGTCAAACTCTGAGAATAAGTAATCAAAGAGCTCCCACAGGTTATAGGCAAAACACCTTTTTTATTCTGTTGGAGGAGGGAAACTAGACGTCTCTAGACCCTGAAGGGATATGGAGTCATTCTTCTTGGGTTCTTTCACTGTTTTCCCCCCTCCTGGAATCATGATCTCAGAGATCATGTTAGAGATTACCTGTGTCCTGCATTATTGGACACAGCTGATGCCCAAGTGTCTGGAGAAGACTAAGGTGGGGGTGGTGGGGAAAGGCAGCTGCCACGTACCAAAGCTATTGATGACAGTTTCCCAGATTGTGTCACCACCCAAGGCCATCAAGCCACAGTACTATTGGTCATAGCTTTGCCCTCTATCTAACCTTTTCTAGTCTGTCTGACTCATATGGAAAATCCTTCTGTAGCAAAGGAAGAATAAGTGATTAAGGATGCCTAGCAATTGGCTCACTTAATTAAGAGCAGATGTTGATCAGCATCTAGTCTCAAAGGTGAAATCCTGCAAATGGGTTGACCTGATAATAAATCTCCACCAAGACCTTTGGGGCAAGTGATCAAAACACTCCAGATCCTCAACATTTCTAGTGCCAGGGAACCTGCTCAGGCTTACCCAGTGACAGCTATGGTGTGTTCATTAACAAATGGATAGAGGAGGAATAGCAGCCTTATTCTTCTAAGAAATCTAAGACATGGGTTCTACCAGGTTTAGTCCTCCCTTCATAGTGGTACTGGATAGTGACCACAGAGTAAGCACCCATAAATTTGTAGAAGACTATGGGTGCCTCTGAGTTGTGCTGGAGTCCACATATTTGCCCCCCAGATATAGCTGGCTCAGTTGGACTCTGGATTATAAGGACTATTATGGGTTGAACCAGTTTACTAGTTGGACAGAGAAGGATTCTCTCCTTTGCTAGATGGGGACACACTGTGAAGAATAAGATTAGATGAGGGAAAAGTCCAGCAGGACAGGCATGTTTTCATTCTAAGAATGGGACATGTAATGTGCCTGAGGAACAACTCACAGAATGTATCTCACTCACTCCTGACCTTTTTCGGAGCATTCTAGAAAAATTTTGCCTATTTGTGATGGAAAACCTCAGAAAACATCTGAACGATCATTACAAATTCTAGTAGTTCCTATGCGTCATCTATAGCGATGGGAGGCAATAACCAGAAAATCCTAATGTGTGTTGACTACCAAACTTTGAACAGGAGAATAAATTAAACAAGTATCCCATACTAAAAGTTTAAGATAAACTAGACTGTCTGCTAGGAAGCCAATGGTCCTCTGTGTTCAATGTATACATTAGACACTATCAGATTCCTGAGAGAGGGAAAAAAAAGAGAAGACAGATTTCATTTGTCCAGATGGATTTTTACTAGTTTAAGCATATGCCCTGGATCCCCAAAAACTGCATATTGACTTAGAAAACCACATATTAACAGTATCTATGCTTTATTGTATTTTATTTATTTTGTTAAGTATTTCCCAATATTTAATCTGGTTCTGGTAGCCTGAATCACAACCTGTGTTTGACACCTCTGCCTTAAGACATCTTGCAGGTATTTGCCACTTTTCTATGTCTGATAGAGAAAGGCACTGGGGACACGAATTACACAAAAATGTTAGTATATCTAGATGACTTCATTGTCTTTGGAAAGATCCTGGAAGAACATAAACGGAGAACTATAGAAATGAGGGATGGGTTAGAAGAAGGTAATCTGAAGCTGTTGATTGACAAGTACCTGTTTTGTATAGCTTCTGTCTAATATGTGAACCACAAAGCATTTCAGCAAGGCGTGAACACTAACTCATTGAATATAAAAGCATTTCTCAGTTAGTAATAGCCAAAGAACTTTTGAGACTTGTGGGCTTTTCTAGGAATTAGTAGTTATTGCTGAAAAACCAGATGCAGAAAAGCAAGACAGGCCAGTTTGCCATAGATCCTCTAAAATTATTCTGAGAGCACTTGGTTGATCAATATGAGCAAGGTCTTACAGATTCAATGAAGTGCTTTACACATGTTGGTTTATGCAGATCTGAGAAAACTACATCCTGAATACGACCACTATCCTGGAAGGCTTGGATGCAGTCCAGTACTAAGAGAGTGATGGTCATCAGAAACTGAATGGATTTGTTAGCAGAGGACTCACTGACAATGAGACTTCATTATCTCATACACCCATTGCAGTTCTTTGCCTTGAGGCAGGCTGTTGTTGTCATTGTTACTGAGAATCCAAGGACAATGTAAATGGAGCTAAAATTCAAGTGTGGATGAACAATAGACCCTGTTTTGACCATAGTCAAATGGATGCTTTCTGCTGGAGATGGGTGGCAGTACCAGCCAACTATAAATTTGGCCGGAGAAGACTAATGTGATTGGAGAGGCTTGGTTGTAAAGCTCACATTGACACTAATGCCATGTTAATATCTTCCATATACTCTCTATATATTTTGCATGTAATAGTAATTTATTCATCATCTTCCCAGGGCAAATGAGGTTGGAGATAGTATTTTTAGTATCTGGCACATATTAAGCACTTAATAAATTTCTGTTGACTGACTGACTTGAGTTTTGGGATTGTGGAAGAAGTTAGAGCTATGCAATGAAATTTTGTACTGGACTATGACACGCTACTCCTGAAAGCGATTGGTACTAGCCAAGGTCCATCATCACTTTATTGTCATGAAGACATGACATGATGATTTTGGACATAGACTTCAAGAGAGACTCCTTGATGGAGTTAGTAAGAAACGAATTCTATTGGCCCAAGAGGTCAGACGTCACTAATATATGTGAGATGTGTTTGTTGTGTTGAAAGAAAAATTCTAACAATTTGTGCTGTATATTTAGAGAGTATAACTATCAACAAACCTTTGGAATTTATGTACATTGACTTTCTTTTCTCTGGAAGGAGATAGTTTAAAAAGGTCATAGTTAAGTAGTGACTGGCCATTTCACAATTTATGTAAAGGAATATCCAACCACAAACCAGAAAACTTCCTCAGCTGCTGAAGTGTTGTGGAAATCTTTCTCACTTTATGGATTTTTCTACTGGGATCCATTCTGACCCAGGCAGAAATTTGGAGAACAAATTGCTCAGGGAAATTTTGGTTTTAGCAAGAACCAGGAAGTCCAGAACCACACTCTACTGTGCCCAAGGTGGGCCACAGGCTGAGCATTTAAACACCTTGACATGTACGTTAGGAACATTGTGACCTGAGTAGAAATCTCATTGGCATCACAGATGACATTCCTATTGCATAAGTACAACCCTGACAACAAAGATATCACCTACCTGATGACTTGTACTCTGAAGTGTCTGAAGGCAAAAAAGAAGCAAATCCTTATAGTCAGCATTTCTCTCAGGCTACAGATCAGTTAAAAGGAACCTACCAACTCTCCAAGGCAATTTGCCTATTTGCAAAATTGCCCTGGCAGTGAGGGGAATTCTAAAAAGATAATTTATCACAAGCACCTATTGCCCACAGGAAGTTAGGTGGACTATCTATTGAGTAGGAAGAAAAGAATGATGGAGAAGAGACCCCTCATCATTCATTGAGGGACTATCTGATTCAGGCTGTAGCCCAGAAGATGATGCTTTGGTGAAGATATTGTGTACTGTAACTCACTAGTTTTCTCAGATTGAAGGAAACCTCATTTCATATAGTGTTGGAAGGATAGAAGATTGAACCTAGAAGGATCTTTTGGTCTTACCTGGTGTTTCACTATGAAAACTGATGAGGTACAACAGAATCACTCCATAGAGTTTTAAAATGCTGTAAGTCAGTTTGGGTCATTCACAATTTCATATTCTGGAATGAAGGCGTAAAAAACTGAGGTCACTGACAATCAGCCTGTAGTATAAATCAGCTCAAGTCTAGGATCAGAAGGGTTCTTAGGTCACAAATGAGTTAGATCCATTTAACCTGTTACCAAACTAACATGATGTTGCAAGAAAATTAGGAGAAGTGATTACACATGAAACCATCAGAGGAGATATTAATGCTTGTGTAGATAATAAAAATTTGCATATATTGATTTTTATTGCATACTTCCTGATTCATGTTTTTCTTGGCTGCTCATATTTATTTCCTTATATATGTTAGTGTTAGTACACCAGTGTTATATATATTCTGTTGCTATGCATGCCTCTAATTATATGTTGGTTTTTGTTGCTTATGTTTTGTTAGCTATGTAGTATTGGTGTTAGCTATTTATTTATTTTTCTATCATACTTATTTGCTTAAGTACAAAGGTTATCTGTGTATCATCATCATTATGTACATATGATATGACCTACGCGCAATTTAAACATTTAGTTTTCGAAGCATCCTGTTAAATGATGGGTTGTATCATGCCATATCTGTGGCACATAATATTAATGTGGATGTGATACAGATGGTACCATGTACCACCTTGTGATGTCAGGAGTACTCACATCTGGTGAGTACTTGTGATGTCTGAATAATCATTCTTGACATATTAAATATCCATGTTAATTATGATGATTATAATATTTATTTGCAGATATTCAAGTAATTTTTCAAGGACTATAAAATCTATGGCTAAGGGGAGGAATATAGCAAGGTTTGCTATACATTTAATTTCTGTGGGAGTTGGAGGGGCTTTGAATTCTGCCACAGGAGAAACTGAGTCTGCAGCATATGCACAATTGGGACTACTTGTCTAGGATTTTGAGACTGGAACAGAATTTCAGGAGAGGTTGGAAGATGGAGTTATATATGGGAAAGCAGATCAGTCCTCTCCCCTTGACTGTTTAGTGGGCTTTATGACAGAGAGAGAAAGAAAGAGAGAGAGAGAGAGAGAGAGAGAGAGAGAGAGAGAGAGAGAGACAGAGAGAGAGAGAGAGGCAGAGAGAGAGAGAGAGACAGAGAGAGAGAGAGACAGAGAGACAGAGAGACAGAGATAGAGAAAGAGAGAAAGACAGAGAGATAGAGACAGAAAGAAACAGACACAGAGACAGAGGTAGAGAGACAGAGAGAAACACACACACACACACACACACACACACACACACACAGAGTTCATCATTCTATTCCATTCCTTTCACTCAGCCAGAAGAAGAGAAAAGTTTGAGATTGTGATGATGACGGCAGAGAGGTGGAGTGGAGATGTGACTAAGGCATTGAGGATGTAAGACGGACCAGTAATCTGAGACCAGGCTTGAATGCAACTAAATGGAACTAGTAGCTGTCATGAAATCCCAACCTTGTTAAGTCTGGGTGGGAAGCCAAACCCAAACTCCAGTACTTTACCCTTGTTTTGTCTGATTGTTGGTTTAGTAGATCTCAGTGAGTTTCAAAATATGGAATTTCTTCTCTTATTTTTCTCTCCATCTGCTGGATTTTCTGAAGGGTCATGGGAAGGGAGGTGATTGGACAACATAGTTTCCTTACAATGCTTTTTTTTTTGTTAATATGGCAGTTTTACTTATAATTATTTACTTTATTGTTTTTAAACAAATAATGCGGTCACTAAAAAGTTGCTTGCTTAAGATTTGTAAGAAAGGTTGGTTGATGAAAGGCAAATTTCCCAAATATACAATTAGGATTTACCAAGTAGACATTTTCACAATTCTTATATTTTAGGGCAATATTCCCTTTTGTTCTCCTTAGATCAATATTGAATCGGGGCCAACACCCAAGGTCTTTGACTTCTGGCAACTTGGGAAGTGGGAGAGGGAATTGTTTAAGAGTTTGTAATCTGGACACACTAGTGAGCAGAGGAGATCCTGTGGCCTTGTACATGTCAGTGCATGTATACGTAATACACTCTGATGAGAAACGCTTGACTGTTGGCTTGATAGTAGCACCACTTGGAGGCCAAGTTGTACACTACCTGGTTAATTACTTGACAGCTTGCTTTTCTGTAGTTTGCAGAAAGCTTGGAAATGAGTCAGGTATAGGTTGTTATTGCTTCTGAAAAACCACCAAATATTCACCTAGACCACATCAACCAGGGGCTGGAGTGAGGAGTTAGAGCATTCCATGAGTGAGTGATACAGTGTGTAGAAGGACATTGAGGAAGCGGATGGCATGTCATATAACAGAAATAATAAACAGGCCAATTTGGCTGGAAAGCAGAGTATGTCAGGGAGAGTAATGTTCAATTAGTCTAGAAAGGTAAGTGGGAGCCAGGATGTAAAGAGCTTAAATGTCAAACAGAAGAGCCTTCATTTTACCCTAGCATCAATAGGAAGCCCGTGGGTGTGCTTTGAGTGCCCAGATACAACATTTCTCTTTCCTTCCTGTCACTCTTGACCTATAACCTATCCTTCTCAGGACCAGATGCTCCCTCTTTTCCAAGGGGACATTTAGCCATTTTGATCAATTTATTGTACCAATGTTCTTACAGGAAAGGAATTTTTCTCCAATTCTTGGATTATATTTGTACACTAGGAAAAGGGCCTTCTCCAGGCAATAGTTATTATTTGGTCTTTCTATTGTGTTGTATTCAATTCAACAAACAGTTATTAAACTGTGTATAGGGCCCTTGCTTTTTGCTGGTGATAAAAGTATGAAACACTACATAGTTCTTGCCCTTGAGAAATTTAATGGAGGGAGTGGTGAGGGTTCACATGCGCTAATAAGAACGATACTAGGTAGAGTGATAGGACCTAAGCGAAGGTGGGGTTTAGAGAACATACTCTTAAGTAATATGAAAAGGGAGAAATCACTTTCACCTGAGGGTAATAGAGACAGGCCCGTAGAGTGTAGTTGTTCCCTGAGTGAGCCAAGAAGGAGGAGGAAGATTTTAATAGGTGGAACCAGCCCAAGAGGAGAGTGTGTTCTAGGTAAGTAAGAAAGCATGCATGAATACATGGAGCTGGAAGAAGACAGAAAAAGATCAAGGTATTTTGGCAGCTTTGGGAAGGATAAGCTAGCGAAGGGAGATGCTGGAGGTAAGGGGATCAGTTAGCCGTCTAAGGTGATTCTGAGGGTTTGAACCTGGGTGACTGTGAAGACTGTATTAATCTGTATGATAAATACAAAAATGTATAAACCAGTACAGATGATATTGATATTAATTGAAACATAATGATATTTCAAGTGTCAATATGCCTTGGTGGAAGGATTTTCTTACCAGTTGCTCCACATACCAAAAAACTCACAGGTCTAGTATAAGAAAAACATGAACATATATTTTTGTGTACATATGCCTAATGCTGCTTTTCAACAAGTTATATCCTAAAAGGATTACTCTAAATAGCTTTTATCCCTCAAAAAGGTTTGTTTAGTGTGTACAATACCTGATTCAGAGTCTCAAGAATCCCAACTCAGGCTGAGTGCCACATGGCCACAAGTTCCTAAATCAGGGCTCAGGGCAACTGGACATTCACAAGTAGGAAAGGCTTACTCCACCAGGAAAGTTTCTTTATAGCGGAATCTTGAGACTGGGCAAATCCCCAGTTAACAGAATACTTCTTTAGAGGGTCATTTATACTCTTTGCCTTTAACTTCCCATCTCAAGAAACTATTTAAAAAATTATTTTCAATTAATGAAAATCCACCTTCTCTCCTTCCTACTTCATCTCCCACACTCAATGAAAAAGAAAGAAAAACAAAACCCTTGTAAGAAATACGCCCAGCCAAGCAAAACAAATCCAAGAATTGGCTATGTTCAAAAAATAGAGATCTCAATTTGCACCTTGAATCCATCACCACTGGGTCGGGAGGTGGGCAGCACATTTTATCATTGGTCCTCTGGAATCTTGCTTGGTTATTACATTGATCAGAGATCTCAAGTCTTCGTTTTGAGTCTTTACAATGTTGTCATTATTGTAAAAATTGTTCTCTCTGTTCTGCTCGTTTTATTCTGCACCAGTTCATGCAAGGTTTTCCAGGTTTCTTTGAAACCATCCCCTTCACAGTTTCTTATAACAAATTAGTATTCTCCGTGTTTATATGCTATAAGTTGGTCAACCATTTCCCATTGATGGGCATTTCTCCAGTTCTTTTCCACTACAAAAGAGCCGACTATCTATCTATCTATCTATCTATCTATCTATCTATCTATCTATCTATCTATCAATCTATCTATCTATCTATCCAAATAGATCTTTATATTTATATATGGAGATCTATATAGCTTTATCTATCATGATACATACATATACACATATATGACATACATATAAACACATACATACACATATAGTACATCTAGGTGACGCAGTGAATAGAGTGCTGGGCTTAGAGTCAAGAAGACCTGAGTTCAAATCAGGCCTCAGACCCTTGCTAGCTATGTGACTGTGCAATCCTGGGCAAATCATTTAACTCTGTTTGTCTCAGTTTCCTCATCTGTAAAATAAGCTGGAGAAGGAAATGGCAAACCACTCCAGTATCTTTGACAGGAAAACCCCAGATGGGGTTACGAAGAGTAGGACATGACTGAAACAACTGAACAACAACTATACGTGTCTGTGTATACGTACACACACACATATCCTTTGACACAGTGATATCACTACTAGGTCTATACCTTAAACAGATCAAAGAAAGAGGAAAAGTATCCCTATAAGCAAATATATGTATGTATGTATGTATTATACATTATACACACCCACATACATGTATTTATACAGATGGGTCCTTTTCTTCATTCTTTGGTCAAAGAGTATGATGCAATGTTTAATAATTTTAGGGGCATAGTTCCAAATGGCTTTCAAGTATGTCTGATTCCCAGCTCCACCAATAGACACTCGCTCCTTAATCCTTTGTAATCTAGTTTAGTTTCTCACCACTCTACTGAAAATATTTGTTCCAAGACCACCAATGCCCTTGTCGTGGAATCCAAAGACTTTTCATTCTTCTTCACTTCTCTGTAGCTATGGATACTGTTGACCATCCCCTCTCCTGGATACACTCTCCTATTCTTGTCCTTGCATACACCACATTCTTTTGGTTTTCCTTCCATCTTTCTTACTACTCCTATCTTTTCTTTGTCTTTTGTTGCTTCCTTATTCTCTTTGTTACACTTTACAGTAAGTATTGCCCAAATTATATTCTTGGTCCTTTAATCTTATTTCTCTATTCTACATCCCTTGACAATCTTCTTAACTCCTATAGGTCAACTAGTACCTCTGTGTAGATCAGTGGTTCTCAAAATGTTGTCTGGTGACCCGTGGGGACTTCCCAAGACTTTTTCAGGGGGTCTTTCAGGTAAAAACTATTTTCATAATAATACTAAGATGTTTAAATTTCTAAGAAATATGGCAATATAGATAGTGTTAATCCATACAAACAAAACCTCTTAGGGGGTGGTCCTCAATAATTTTTCAGAATGTAAAGAGGGGTCCTGAGACCAAAAAGTTTAAGAAATACTGATATAGGTTATTCTCAAATTTATACCCCCAGCTTTGACTTACCTCCTAAATTCTAGCCCCCTCATCTCTGGCTGCCTACAGGATATCTCCACTTTAATGTCCTTAAAAAGGACATGCCCCAAACTGACCTTATTACTTCTCTCCAAAAGCTCCTCCTCCTAACTTCATTGTTTTCTCCATTTGCTAGTTTCTGATTTTGGAAATCTTGGCATAATACCATGATCTCTCTCCTACCTATTCCTTCTTTTCTTACTCCTACAGCCATGATTCTACTACTGGTCCTCACTCGCCTGCTTGAACCATTCCAACAACCTCCCAATAGGTCTTCCTGCCTTTACTCCCCATGCCCTCTAATCTTCATAGTGCTACCTGACTAATCGTCTTAGATTAGGTCTGGTTGTGCCACTGCTTTGCTCAAATCCTTCAGTGGCTTCCTATTGTCAAATCAAATAAATCAAGCCAGCAAGTAAAGTCCAAATTCCTTAGCTTACCATTCAAGGTCCTCCATAATCTTTCACCATCTTAGCCTTATTGTATGCCATTCCCTTCAATATACTCTATCATTCCTGCCATGCTGCACTATTTTTTCCCCTCCCTGGACCCTCCCCCGCCCATACCCTGCAGTTTCAGGTCTTTGCTCTCATTGTTCCCAATGTTTGACATGACTGCTTTTGTCTACTGAATTCCTACACAAACTTTAAGGCTCAAACCAAATGCCACCTTTTCTAGGTAGTCTTTCCTAACTTCATACGTCCACTCCATAATGCCCCTTTCTCTCTGCTACCTCTTATAGCACTTTGCTCCTGCCTTTCTAATGTACAACTCATCCTTCAATGTGCATTATTGTTCAGTGTATACACTTTCCCTCCCTCTAATTGAACAAAAACTCCTGGAGGTTAGGTACTCTGTTTTACCTCAGTTATGTTTCTCTATTAGTGAGAAGTGCAATACTTTGAATTTTTCTTTTTCTTTTTTAAGTTAGATGCATTGAATTAAACAGGGTGGTAAATGTGGACCAGTGACTAGAGTACTGGGCAGCTAGTTGGTGCAGTGGATAGATTGCTGGGCCTGGAGTCAGGAAGACTCATTTTCCTGAGTTCAGATTTGGCCTTAGACACTTACTAGCTGTGTGACCCTGGGCAAGTCACTTAATCCTGTTTGCCTCAGTTTCCTCATCTGTAAAATGAGCTGGAGAAGAAAATGGCAAACCACCTCAGTATCTTTGCTGAGAAAACCCCAAATAAAGTCACAAAGAGTCAAACACAACTGAAAAATGACTGAACAATAAAGAGGATAGAGTACTCACTCACCTGAGGAGAGAAGAACTGAGTTCACTGAATCTTTGAGCCAGAAGACACCCCCCAGAGGCAATTCAGCCCCAATTGTACCTATCCTAAAAGTCCCTCTAGAACATCCTCAAGAAATAGTTATCCAGCCTCGGGAAGCTAGATATTCTCATTTCTGGGAGAATAATATTCTGGAAGGAATAATATTTGCATTTCTCCCTCTCAGAAACTTGTTCTTTCAAGACTCAGTTTGGATACCACCTCCTCCACAAAGCATTTCCTGCCCCCCTCCACCCAGATGTTAGTTCCCTCACCTTCCTTAACTGATATTGTATTTACATATTTATATGCATGTCATAGCCAATCTCCCCACCCCCACTCCCCACAGTAGAATGTAAACTCCTTGAAGGCAGGTACTGTCTTCACTTTGGTATATCTTGCATCTAGCACGGTCCCATGCACGCTGTAGGCACTTAATACGTGTTTAGTTTGACTTAAGTTGAAAATCTCTAATGAGGGCAAACACTACTTCCTGTAGTAGTTCATTCTACTTTTGAAGAGTTATTTTAGCAGATTTTTCCTTCTATTGAACCCAAAAGCTGCATCTCTGCAATGTCTAGCCCGATGCTCCTGGTTCTTGCTGCTCGGACAAAACAGAATGAATTTAATCTCTCGTCTGCAAGATGACCATTCAAATACTTTGAGGCAGCTCTCAAATTCCTCTCTAAGCCTTCCCTTATCCTGGCTAGCTAGCCATCTTCCTGTCCTCCAACCTATCCCTGTGCATTATGATCTCAAGGCCCTTCCCCATCGTGATTGCCATCCTCTGCATGTTCCCCAGCTTATTGTGTCTTTCCTCAAATGTGGTGCCGAGGACTGGATAGACCACACCCCACGGGCTCTGTTCAGGGCAGAGTCCGATCAGACTGTCACTTCTCTCAGATTGGGCACTTTGTTTATTTCATTTTTTTAAAAAAATTAAACCTGGAAAGATTTATATGAACTGATGCTAAATGAAGCGAGCAGAACCAGGAGAACACTGTGCACAGTGATGGCAACATTGTGTGATGATTAACTATGATAGACTTAGCTCTTCTCAGCAATACAACAATCCAAGACAATTCCAAAAGACTCGTGATGGAAAACGCTATCCACATTCAGAGAAAAAACTATGGAGTCTGAATGCAGATCAAATTTCACTTTGTTTTTGTTTTTTCGTTTTTTCTTTCTTGTGGTTTTTCCCTTTTGTTCTGATTCTTCTTTCACAATATAACTAATGTGGAAATATGTTTAACATGACTGTACATGTATAACATATATCAGATTGCTTGTTGTATTGAGGAGGGGAAACGGGAGGGAGAAAACGTTGGAACCCAAAATTTTACAAAAATGAATGTTGAAAACTATCTCTATGTGTAATTGGGAAACAAAATACTATTAAGGAAATCTTTTTTTTTCTTTTTATTTAAGCAGGAAGCTTTCTGTTATGAGAGAAAGGAGAAGGACCCCAGAGATTTTATTGTTCAGTCGTTTTTCAGTTGTGTCTGATTCTTCATGACACCATTTGAGGTTTTCTTGGCAAAGACACTGGAGTGGTTTGCCATTTCCTTCTCCTGCTCATTTTACAGACGAGGAAACTGAGGCAAACGGGTTTAAGTGACTTGCCTCAGGTCTCATGGTTAAGTGTCTGAGGCCAGATTTGAACTCAGGAAGGTGAGTCTTCCTGATTCCAGGCTCAGTACTCGGTGTACTATGGTGCCACCTATCTGCCCATACTTTATCTATTTTAAATGTAGGCTAAGATTAAAAAAAATTAGAGCTGGAAAGCATGTTAGAGATCATTTTGTCCAACCCCATCATTTTTTCAAAAAGAAGAAAATGAATTCTAGAGACTGAAGTGACGAGCTTCCAGCCTAAAAGTCCACTGACTCAGAACCCAGTGTTCTTTTTACTCCATTAAGTTACTAGAGACCTGCCCACAATTTCATACTTGGTCACTTTGCAGTTTCCTTTTCCTTTATTGATATGACAGAAATGGGTCATTGGAGATTCAAGCCCTTTATGTTTGTCACTCTTCTTTGGCAAGATCAGGTGTCCTTTATATTGATCTCTTCTCTCTCTTTGCATGGATTTGTTTCTCAGGGATGTGGTTATTTAGGGGACTTTGCATCTTACAGGATGTCTTTTTAAAAATAATACTGTGAACCGTATGATAAAGAAATCGCTCATGACTTCTAGGTTCTCATGGGTTTAAGGAATGGTTATCAAATAAGAAAATTCTCTTTAGTATTGTTATTGTTATTATTATTTTGAGTTTTATTTTATGTATTTAATTAATTAATTGTATTTATTTTTATTTATTTTATTTTATTTATTTCCTCTGTTAGAGTGTAAGCACCTTCTGAGTAGGAATTTTTTTATTCTTAATAATTTTATACCTAGCTCCTAGCACAGTGTCCGGCAAAGAGTTAAGTGTTTAATAAATACTTGTTGATTTATTCACTGATATAGCTAACTCGTAGCAGGGATACTCCCTCTGCCAATTTCTCTTTAGATGTTTTTTTCTTGTGGTTTTTCCCTTTTGTTCTGTTTCTTCTTTCACAACATGACTAATATGGAAACATGTTTAACATGATTGCACATGTATAAACTATAATAGATTGCTTGCCGTCTTGGGGAGGGGAAGGGGAGGGAGGGAGAAAAATTTGGAACTCAAAATCTTATTAAAAAAGTCAATGTTGAAAATTATCTTCACATGTAATTGGAAAAAATAAAATACTATTTACAAAAAAAAGAAAAACCTGAATTAAAATCCAGCCTTCGACTTTCTCTGGGCAAATCACTTAACTTCTCTGTCTGCCTCAGTTTCTTCAACTGTAAAATGAGGATAATAGAATTTTAATAACAGCATCTACCTCCCAAGGTTCTTGTGAGGCTCGAATTAGAAAATATTTTAAAGCACTTAGCAGTGCTTTAAACTGGTACATAGTAGGTGTTTAATAAATGCCTTTTTCTTCCTTCAAAGTCAATATTCCATTAAGTCCCTTCCGACTCTGATAGTCTATGAATCTCTTATTCTCTGCTCTATTTCACACCTGGACAGTGTTTTTCTATTTCTGTGCAAAGGAAATGTTGGTTTATAATATGTACAGGGCTGCTGTTAGGGAAAAAAGTGAAGCAGGTGGTGTATCTTCCCTGACTATAGCTTTGGTCCTGCTTACACCATCTGTCAGCATTCTCTATCCGACCCCTGGCAACCAGATAGCTTCCCTCACATAACCTGAGAGCTGGAAGGTGGGCCATCTTGGCCTAGCATGGGAATGCCCTCTATGACATTCCTGACAAGGGGTCATCCAGAGTGTACTTGTAGACCTCTAGTGAGGGGGAGGGGGAGGCCATGACCTCCTGAGGCAGCCAATTCCAGATAATTGAGAAATTTTTTTAGGCAAGAATCTACCTGGCTGAAGCTTCTACCCATTTGTCTTAATTCTGGCTCTAGAATCAAGCAAAACAAATCTAATTCCTCCCCCACCCCCAGCAATTTTTCTTTTTCCTTTTTTGGAGAAAATCAGGGTTAAGTGACTTGCCCAGAGTCACACAGCTATTAAGAGTTTTAGGTCACATTTGAACTCAGTCCTCCTGACCTCAGGGCTGTAGGCAGCCACCTAGCTGCCCTACACATAGCAATTTTTCCAAATACTTGAAGATAACTAAAACAAGCCTTCTCTAGTCCTCTTGAAACACCCCAAGTTCTTTCAGCTTATCCTTTTATTACAAAATCTCAAGGCTCTACTCCATCCTTGTTATCTTTATCTAGATCCAGTACAGTTTGCCACTGTCCTTCCTAAAATGTGGCACTCAGAACTGAACCCAAATTCCAGATGAACTCTGACCAGGGCAGGTGGTACAATGGGACCATCATTCTCTTCTTCCTCCCTCCCTCTGCACTCTCTGCTCCTTGTAGCCTAAAAGTCTTAGCTAAGACCAAAAGAAGTCCAAGCTTTTCTGGATGCCATGTCTCACTGGTGACTCCCACTAAGCTTGTAACCTGCTAAAATCTGGAGACGTTTTTCAAGTGCATTCTATGTAGCCTGGTCTCTGCCAGGTGCAAGATTTTACATCTATCCCTACTTAATCTCATCATTGTGAGACAGTGTGGTGTAGCCAATGGAGAGTTTATCTCCAAAGCAGGAAGAACTGGTCTTAAGCCCCACCTTCTGTGATCTTGGGCAAGAGTTACTAGAAATTGCAGAGAAGGTTGTGACCTGCACTAGTAGAGACAGCCTCCTCATTTGGGAGTTCTCTATACCAATGAAATCACCTGGGCCAGTTTCTATCCCCATCCCTAATTTCATCTTATTTGATTCATCTCAATGATCCAGTCTATTGAGATCTTTCTGGAAACTGACTCTCCTCCATCATATTAACCATCTCTCTTGGCAATGTTTCATCTATGGATTTGATAATCATGCCATCTCTACCTTTATCTGAGTTCTAAATTTGGTGAGTCCCTTTCTGTGTGACCATGGATAAGTCATGTAACCTCTGATTGCCTCAGTTCCCTCAACTGTAAAATGGGGTAATAGCACCCACTTCACAGAGTTGTTGTAAAGATAAAATAAGATAATATTGGGGAAAAAAAGAAGCACTTAGCACAGTGCTTGGCACATAGTAGGCGTTTGTGATTCTTTGATACAATGAAGAGTATGGCAGCATGGGACTTGAGAGGCAGCCAGGTAGCACAATGGCCAGAGTGCTATGCCTAGATCAGGAAGATCCAAAGCTCAAATACAGCCTCAGACACCAGCTGTGTGACCTTCTACACATCACTTAATTTCTGTCTGCTTCAGTTTCTTCAACTGCAAAATGGCGATCACAATAGCACTTCCTTTCCAGGGTTGTTGTAAAGATTGGATGAGATAATACTTGTAAAGTGCTTAGAGCAGTGCCTGGCACATAGGAGGTGCTTGATAAATCTGTCCTCCTGTCCTTCCATCGTCTTTCAGTTCTTCCCTCCCTTCCTTCTTCACTAGAAATTGTTAAAAAAGTTCCTTCCTTTCCTTCTTCCTTCCTCCCTCCCTTCCTTCCCTCCTTCCTTCTCTCCTTCCTTCCTTCCTCCTCCTACTGAGGTAAGGCAGGGGAGCTAGACAATTGAATCAGCCATACAAGGGGGTTAAGGAGTTCTTCCAGCCCATGGCATGTGGATCTTGTTTATGAGGTCTCTGTTATGTGGCTGGGAGGTTACATTATTAATGAGTTTCACTGTACATTATGCAGGATGATAATAAAGACACTGCCTGTTGTCTTCCAGCAGAGAGAAAGTTGTGGCTTTTGTAGAAGCAGCTGCATGGAGATGTTAACTAAAATAATTATGACAAACGTCCAGGTCCTCCCCTCTCCCTTGGTCTACAATATTTATTGCATCTATTTGTTCCTCACCACACCCACAGCCACTAGTGTAATGACAACAGTAAGTCACATTTCTATAATGCCTTAAGGTTTCTGAAACGCTTTTCTTATAACAATCCCATCCTGTGGGATGGCAATGTAAGCAGTATTATTCCCCTTCAATAGACGAAGAAACCAAAGCTCAAAGAAGTAAGTGACTTGCTTATGGTCACAGGGCCAGTAAGTGTCAGAGACAGGATCTGAATCTTCTGAGTCCAGACTCCAGCTCTTGCTTTCATCTCCTCTCCCATGGATTATTTTAATCACCTTCTATCTAGTGCCCCTGCCTCCAGCCTCTCCTCCCCGTGCATGGGTTCTGGAGTCACCTCCCCACTGCAGAGCTAGGTTGATCAAATCACTTTCCTGCTCAAAAGCCTTCAGTGAATTCCCAAAGCCTACAAGACAAAATGTCTAAGTTTAGTATCCAAGAACTTTTCTGATAGGACTCAGTTTAAATTGTAGTTTCCCTTTCCCTTCACATTCCAGTTAAGGTAGACCTTTGTTTTTTTGAACATTGCCTCTGCTTTCCTGTCTCCTCACCCTTTATTCTATTACTACTCATCATACTTGGAATCCCTCCCTAGCAACTCTTTCAGCTGAAATCCTACCCATCTTTCAAGGCTCATCTAAATTGCTACCTCCTCCATGAAAGCCTTTCCGGATGCCCCTTTCCTTCCCCTCCCCCTCTCCCCCATCCCAAGCAATTCTTTCCCTTCTTGGGACTATCAGAGCACTTTGTGCTTCTTTCATGCACTCAAGTATTTGTCTTTGTTTCTTTATCACTTCAAATTGTAAGCTCCTTGAGGGCAGAGCCTGGCTCTTGTGATATAGTGGAAAATGCAGTAGACACAGAGTTCAGAGAGACTTGGGTTCAAATCTGTGGGTCAACCTTTATTAATGCTGTGACCCTGGGCAAATAATTTCAGCTCTCTGAGACTCAGTTTCCCCATCTGCAAAAATAATAACACTTAATACAAACTCCATCACAGGGTTGTTATGGGAAAAGTGTTCCATAAACCTTAAAACTTTATAAAAACATGGATCATTATTATTATGTATTATGACTCCCAGGCAGAGTTAGCAGAACATAGTTCCAGTAGTAAAAATTTGTTTCTTTCAGGGAAAGAATTGGCTGGCTAACACAGAAAGGTGGAAGGTTATTCTGATTTATAGGTGTGATGAAGGCGAACAAAATGTAATTTTAGAACCATATGTTCCATTGAATGAGACTTTTTTTTAAACATTTTCTTTGTGCAAAGCACTGTGCTAAGTATACAAACAGATACAAATAAAAATAGAGCACAGTAAGACAGTCCTTGGTCTAGTGGAAAACAACACATATGGAAGGTTTCAACTGCAAGTCAGTCGAGCTTGGATGCTGTCCCACTCCTTGAACCTCTTCCCACCAAACAACAGTAGCAGCAGCAACAGCAGCAGCAGCAACAGCACCTGTTGAATTCCTACCTAACCTTTAAAAGCTAACTCAAATGATACCTCCTCCAGAAGTCTTTGCTCCTCTTCTTATGGATGACGCCAGCTCAGACTTCACGTAATAGACGTCACACAAACATAATTTGTTTGGCTGTTCTCTGATACACTGTTATCACACAATGTTATATTGTGTACTACTATAGTTATCTATCTATGAGCCATCCCCATTGGGCTGTAAGCTTCCTGAAGGCAAAGACTGTATCTCACTTAATCTTTTTATCTCTCAGTGCTCTGACATAGGTGCTAAATATTTGCGGAGATTCAATTTGAACCATAGAATGCTGAGTGCTAACGAGCCTTAGACACCATCTGGTCCTCATCGTCTTTCTTTCCCATCCCGAGTTTTACAGAGGAAGAAAGTGAAGACCAGAGAAGGGAACTGATTGACTCTATAAGGAAATAACCTGGATAGACCATGTAATTATTTTTCAAATGACTGAATGGCAAGTTTCTTTTTTCCTAGTATCCAATTAATTAATTTCAGGAAATAATTTTCTCTCACATATGAGGGACTTTTGAGTGTTTCTTAGAAAACGAAACAAAACAGAAGAAACACACTAAATGTTAATTCTTTTAAGAGGTAGCTAGCTGATACAGTAGATACACAGGAGTCAGGAAGACTGAGTTCAAATTTAGCCTCAGACACTGGCTGTATAGTCTTGGGCAGGTAACATGTCCTCAGCTGTCAAATGGGGATAATAATTGTCCTTATCTCCCAAGGTTGTAATGAGGGTCAAATGAGATAATGTTATATTTGTAAAGTTCTTAGTACAGGTCCTGGTACAAAGTGAGTGATATAGAAATACTTGCTGTTATTATGATTTTAATTATTTTTGAAAAACTTGGTCTTCCAATCTCATCCCGGGTGGAAATTTAGGGGTTACTCTGGGCCCCAATCTCACTGTTAATTGTCACAGGAGCTTTGACCTGCTCTGTGTCTGACCTGGGCTGGTTCTACCCCTCCTTAGGCAGTAGGCTGATCCTTCCCTCCCTCCCCCACACCCAACCACCAGAGACTCACTATATTAGTAGTTTTTTAGGTATTTTTTATTTTTTATTATTATTTTTCATAATATATTATTTATATTTATAATTTATATTAATTAAATTTTAATTTAATTAATTAATATATTTATAATTATATAATTATATTATATTATAATATAATAATAACATAATATAATATAAATAATAATAAAATAATAAATTAAATATAATTTATATTAATTAAATTAATTAATTAAATTTATAATATATTAAAAATATATTATATTTTTTAAAGTATTTTATTTTTTCCAATTACATGTAAAGACAATTTTTACATTCATTTTTTAATAAAATTTTGAGTTTCAAGTTTTCTCCTTTCCTCTCCCCTCCCTAAGATGGTAAGCAATTTGATATCACTATATTAATATTGCACTTAGTGTGGACAATTGATCGCCTTGGCCCACTGCAACTCAGAACTCCTGTGCTCAAGAGATACACCAGGCTCCACCTTCAGGTAGCTGAGAATATAGGTATGCGCCCAGATAAAAGAAAATTCTTTAAAAAAACCTAAAATCACTTGCATAATCACAGCAAACTCAGAGGCCACACCTTGGACAACTTGTATTTGAAGATGAATATTCTCTGTAACCGGTCTGACTACCTGGACATTGAGAGGACACGTAAAGGCCTCCAGTGAGTGGAACACACTGCCGCTGCAGGCAATCCATGCCACTTTTGGCTGGCTCTAATTGTCAGAAGTTTTCCTTCAAATCCAGCAGAAATCTGCCTGTCGATAACCCCTGCCCATTGTTTCTACTTCTGCTCTCGGGGGCCAAGCAGAGAGAGCCTAATTCATACTTCTTCCTTGTGAGTGAGGACTGCTTCATTCTTTGTGTTTGTATTCCCAGTGCTTAGCACAATACCTAGAAAATTTTTCATTTTTGGTCGTTTTTTAGTTTTGTCCAGCTCTATGTGACCCCATTTGGGGTTTTCTTGGTAGAGATACTGGAGTGGTTTCCTATTTCCTTCTCCAGATCATTTTACAGATGAGGAAACTGAGGCAAACAGGGTTAAGTGACTTGCCCAGGTAGCAGGGGCTTAAAAATGCTTGATTGAGTGATTCCATGTGAATTTCCTTTGAGTACTAGAAGGCAGCTATCACATCTTTCCTCAAGCTTTCCTTCTCCTTCAGGCTAAACATTCTCAGTTCCTTCACTTGACCTTGACAGAGTATGAGTTTTAACAACCTCACCATTCTGTCATCTTTTTTATGTACACAATAATAACAACCATAGCTAAAACCAATATAGCACTTTTGGTTTGCAAAATGCTTTATACATGTTATCCCATTTGATCCTGTCTACACCTTGTGAAGTATGTGTTATCATCCCCACTTTACAGAGGAGGAGACTAAGCCTGAGAGATGTTAGGTGACTTTCCTAGGATGTCACAACTACTACGTGTCTAAGGCAGGATATGATGTCTTTCTTACTTCCACTCCAGGGGTCATCCACTATGCTACAGGGCCTCCTAGGGCAGATGCTCTAGCTTTTCATTGTTCTTTCTAAAATGTAATGACTAGAACTGAATAGAATACTTCTCTTATTATCTGATGATGGCAGAGTATGACTCTCACTATTCTTGTTCCATATACCATAACATTATTGGTACAGCCTAAAATTATATTACCTTTTTTTTTTTTTTACTTCCATGCAAAGCCACAAAAAGGGAAAACGCAACCTGGCCTTTTCACCAGGGCACCAAAATTTAGAGATCACTGGTCACGTTTTTTTCTTTCTTTCTTCTTTTAACCAGTATAGAAAAAACTGAAGTTAGCATTTAGTTATCAGGAATAGTAATTTTAGGGACAGCTGGGTGGTGCAGTGGATAGAGCACCGGCCATGGATTCAGGAGGACCTGAGTTGAAATCTGGCCTCAGACACTTGACGCTTACTAGCTGTGTGATCCTGGGCAAGTCACTTAACCCCATTGCCTCACCAAAAAAAAAAAAGGTAAGAGTAATTGGGCCGGGGTGGGGGTGGGGGAGGGTGTCGGGAAGGTTTAAGGGGAAAGATAATGAGTGCTGTGTTGGACATTTATCTTTTACGATGTGTGCTAGATAACTAAACATCCAGTTTGAGGCGCCTGAAAGGTAGTTGGTAATGCAAGACTGGAGATCAGCAAAGAGATTCATACCAATTTTTCCATGACTCTTTGAAATCATCTATTTCTTCATTTCTTACAACACAATAATATTCCATCATACACATACTACATCTTACGCAGCTATACCTCAGTTGATGGGCACCCCTTTAGTTAAAAATCAACTTTTGAGGACTTTCATAAAATGATGAAGAATAAAATGAGTAGAATCAGAACAATTTCTGTATCAGCAACCAAATAATAAAGGCAAACAGCTTTGAAGCTTTAAGAATTATGATCACTACATTGCTATCCATGATTCCAGAGGGCTGATGAAGACTTATCTACCTCCAAAGAAGTAATGAATGTAGAGTGAAGAACGAAATATACATATTTTTGTATATAGCTGATAAGGGAATTTGTTTTAATTCACTATGCATATTTATTACAAATAATTTCTTTTTCTTTTTTTTCTCCCATTGCATTGGGGGTGGGTGTGAGGGAAAGAAAATAGATTTCTGTTTGTCATTTTGGTTTTTTTTTTTTGAATGGGAGTATGTGTGCTTCAGATGTGAACTGTTGTATTTTCTGAATGAAGTCACTGTATTATTATTTTTGGTTTAATTTTTATACTTCATTACTAGACCTTTCATGGAATAGGCATTTTCTGGAAATGTTTGTAATGTAAAAATAAAGCACATCAATATATTTTTTACAAAACTTAAGTATAGGAATTTACATTTTTCTCTATTAAATTTCAACTAGATAGAGTGCCAGGCTTGGAGTCAGAAAACTCATCTTTGTGAGTTCAAATCTGGCCTCAAATCCTTACTAGCTGTGTCACTTTGGGCAAATCATTTAACCCTGTTTGCCTTAGTTTCCTCATCTCTGGAGAAGGAAATGGCAAACTACTCCAGTGTCTTTGCCAAGAAAACCCTAAATGGGGTCATGAAGAGTCAGATACAACTGAAACAACTGAACAAACAAACAAATATTGTTTTAACTTGGCAAGATCTTTTTTGGACGCTGATTCTGTTGTCTAGCATGTTGATTATACCTCCCAGTTTTGTGTCATCTGAAAATGTGATATGCATACCATTCATACCTTCATCCAAGCCATTGATAGAAATGATGAAGAGCCAGGGCCAAAGGCAGATCCCTAGAGACATCCACTGGAGACTTCCCTCACAAACTGACATAAAACCATCAATCGGTCCAGTCATTCAACCACTTTGAACCTAACTACTCTAATCCAGCCTGCATGTCTTTTTTATTTATTTATTTCTGTCTACCAGGAATGAATGAGAAATTTAATCCTATGCTTTGCTGCAATTCTATGGGTGCATCATTCTTCTGATCTATCAATCTAGCAACCCTGTCAGTAAAAGGAATGAGGTTAATCTGGTATGATTTGTCCTTAGCTTTTGGGGATCACTTTCTAAATTAACTGTAGTCTGCAGTTTAATCCTTTCAAGTAAAAGAAAAAGGAAGGAAAAGAAAGAAAAACATTCACTTGCAGGCTATTTGAACTTCTTATTATAACTATTATCATATAATTATATCATTTCCCAACTCCTGCCTCTTTTTTTATATGTATTTTGCTGTTCACAGCACCTAGCACTGGACCTTGTGCATGGTGGTGGGGGGTGGGGTGGGGACAGTGTTAACAGATGCTTGTTTAAGTCAATTGAATCATTTCCCAAGGAAGGCCAAGAACCTGCCACATTGGTAGAAAGAGGAGGTCACAGTGTAAGTGTGTAAGTGTAAGTGTAAGAAGATCACAGAAGTAAAGATGGAAGGAATCTCAGAGACCACCTAGTCCAACTCTCTCACTTTAAAAATGAGGGTACTGTGATCCACAGAGTTTAGGAGACTTGCCTATGGCCTTGTAGTAAGCATCAGCGGGGAGATTTGAACCCAGATCCCTTAATTCCAGAGTCAGGGTTTCCTGCCCCCCCCATTATACTACCCTGTGTTCTAACCATTTATTGAAAGTTTTACCAATAAGTCCTTGGCTAATTTCCAGCTTTATTCTTTAAGGAAACTGTGCCTAGGAATAACCTAAAAATAACTTGGTGATTTGACATAAGCAAATCATAATAGTATCAATGAGATCACCCCAAATTCCTAATGTCCAATATTTGCACACAAGTTAAGAAAAGCATATGAAGGAGATTTAGGGCAGGGGATCAGATAAATACAGTTAGGCATCACTTTTTTTTTAAGAACTTTATTTTTTATTTTTTGGATGCAATTAGGGCTAAGTGACTTGCACAAGGTCACACAGCTAGTGAGTATCATGTGTCTGAGGCCAGATTTGAACTTGAGTCCTCCTGACTCCAGGGCCAGTGCTCTATCCACTGTACCACCTAAGTGCCACTAGGCATTACTTTTTACAAACCTTAAGGGAAAAAACAACAATTCAAAAATCAGATACACTAGATGATTTGACAAAGTTATAGTTCATTTTGTAAAAGGATTCACCTTAGGGCTCCTTCAAGTATCCAGATCCTTCAATGCATTTAAAAGAAGATCTGATTTAGAAAACATTTATCTTATTCTGTACCTAAAATCATAGAATCATAGATTTAGAGACTGAAGGGACCCAACAAGTTATTGACTGGGTCCAAGCCCCTCATCTTAACAAATAGCAGTGGGGCAGGAAGGACAAGAAGGGAATAAGGGAATAAACATTTATTAAGTACCTACTATGTTGACACTTTGCAAATATTATCTCATTTGATCCTTATAGTAACCCTAGGAACTAGGTGCCAGTATGATCCCTGTTTTACAGTTGAGGAAAATGAGGCAGACAGAGGTAAAGTGACTTGCCCAGGGTCACACAGCTAGTGTCTGAGTGTCTGAGGCTGGATTTGAATTCTGGTCTACTCTGACTCCAATCCTAGCATTTACTCCATTTCACCTAGCTGCCTTCCTGACTCAAGTCCAGTGCTCTAGCCATTACTACATCTATACCATCTATACAATATTTTGGGAACCAAGCTATTATAAGGGAAAGATGTGATTTCCATCTTGGCTTTGTGCTACACATGGCCATATAACACTAACAATAATGACAATTATAATGGACATTTCTATAGTGAGTCAAGGTTTACAAAGTGTTTTTCTCATAGGGATGGTATTGTTCTTCCCATTTTTGAGATGAGTAAACTTAGGCCCATAAAAAGTTGCATTGGGCATCAGAATACAGACTCTACCTTAGGTTTTCTGATTCTAATACATTTTTCAATGCATTACACTATTGCGGTGAATATCTCAGTGGTCTTGGTGAAATTCCAAAGCAAATTGATTTTTAACAAATGTAACCATAGATAATGAGGATTATAAGAAGGAGATGAGAGTAATGAGAAATCAAACCAACAATGATAATGTCACAGTTTATAGAATCATCGAATCTAGAGATGGAAAGAACCCAAGATAACATCTGGGTCAATTTCCTAAAGACAGAAATTCTCTCTATAGCATTCTTGACAGATGACTCTCCAACTTCTCTGTCATCGAACTACCTCTTGTGAGGGATTTCACTTTCCTATGGCTCTGATTGTTAGGAAGTTCTCCACATTGGACCCAAATCTACCTTCCACAATTAGTCCTAGTTCAGCTCTTTAGGGTCAAGCAGAATGATTCAACCATCACTTTAATTATTGTTCAGTCATTTTTCGATTGTGTGCGACTCTTCATGACCCCATGTGGGGTTTTCTTAGCAAAGATACTGGAGTGGTTTGCCATTTCCTTCTCCAGCTCATTTTTTACAGATGAGGAAACTGAGGTAAAGAGGGTTAAATGACCTGCCCAGGGTCACACAGCTAATAAGTGTCTGAGGCTGGATTTGAACTCAGGAAGATGAATCTTCCTGATTCCAAGCCCAGTACTCTATTTACTTTACCACCTAGCTGCCCCCGATTATGACTTATCAAGTGCCAATGTGTAAGGTAGGAGAAGAAAGAAAGGACTAGTTAATTTATTTTGGCATATGATGAGGCTCATCCCTCCTAAGCCCTGAAATGCTCTGATTCTAGGAAGATAAAATAACCCCATGGAATATGCACAAAAATCATCCCATACCAGCTAAAGCCACAAGTGGCTTCTTAGTCCCTACAGAACAAGACGCTCTTGGGGAATGAGAAAGACTGTGTGGGAGGAAGAGGTCATTCACTGAAAATAGAAGTCCCCAGAACCCTTGGAAGGGAGAGTGACAGAGACGATGGGAAGAATATAACTTTCCAGCAGATGGCCAACAAAGACCCCTGCTCACTCTTGTCATAGATTCCCTCGGGAAGGAGCTGAGGGACAGCCAGTCTTTTCAGTATTTCTCAGGGTTTCCGTCGACAGACAGGGATTTTGATGACTGACTTCACTTTTATGAAGTGGTGAGACAGCCCACAGGCCTCTCCAGACAAACAGTATTTACAGAACTGGAACCGGAAGGGGTCTTGGAATCACAGACACACAAGAAGTCAGTACTGGAAAGGATATAAGCCATCAACTCATCCATCTTTTTAATTTTATTGATGAGGAAACTGAGGCTGAGTAAGGGAAAGTGATTTGCATACTCATGCAGCCTCACTCATGTCTCTTTTATGGTTGTTCATTTTTTTTTCCCTTTTGAAGAGGACCAATGACATCACGGGGTGATGTTCTGACTTGAGTATGAATTGAATTTAAGAGAGTTGGACAAACTCGTCTGCCTCACTGTATTCCAGGGTCATCTGAGTCCTGTGGCAGGACAAAAGTTAAGATGATTGGTGATGGTTGGGGATGCAGTGGATGACCTTGGTGTCTTCAGTGTCTGACCATGCTCTAAGTGCTCCACAGCACCTGCTTCAGCCCGCTTTAAGGCTGTTAGAACCAATTTTTCTCATCTTCCCATTCCTTGGGGTGGGGAGTCTTTTCATGCTTAGGGTAGCCATCCTCCCTAACTCACCAACGGGTTTGAGGTTTGGTTACCCTCAACCTGGTTTAGCCTATGTACTAACACAGTTTTACCGGTTTTACCAGGGTGCGGCCACTGCACATGATACAGCTTCTTGGAGCCACAGGTGAGAGTTGGGTGACAGGTGACGCCAAAGGTCGATGAGCAGCCCTGAAAAGAGCTTAGCAGTCCTCACACCAGAGGTGCTGGTCTTCCCTGGACATTCCATACACCAGCTACCTTCTACAGTAGCTATTTGCATAATTCATCAGAATGTAAACATCTGGAGGACAGAAATGGTTTCCTTTTTGTCTTTGAACTTGCAACCCAACACAGTGCCTGCCTGGCACTTTTGGGAGAGGCAGCCCTATCTTGTAATTTCATTGGTGTGAGAAGGTTCAGGTGAGGAATCCTTTTTTTTTTTTAACCAATGCAGATTTGTAACTGTAATGCAACTTGTTGCGTTTAGAGACTTGCTGGGGGTAACTGAGAAGATTAAGTAAATTGCCCAGAGCTACCCTGCCTGTGGGCAGCTAACTGTTGCAGTGGGTAGAGCTCTCTGCCTGGAGTCAGGAAGACCTGAGTTCAAATTTGGCCTCACACATTTACTAGCTGTGTGCCCCTGGACAAGACATTTAACCACTTTTTCCTCAGTTTCCTTATCTGTAAAATAAGCTGGGGAAGGAAATGGCAAACTACTCCAATATCTTTGCCAAGAAAACCCCAAATGGGGTCACAAAGAGTTGGACGTGACTTAAATGACTCAACACACAACCAGTATAAGGCAGAGGTGGGGCTTGAACTCTTCCCTTCCTGACTCTGAGGTCAATTCTTTATTTACTATCCCATGATAACTGATTAAGCACAACAGGTGCTTAATAAATGCCTGTTAGATTGGTCGAATGTCTTTTTGGTCTGTGAACTCTTTGAAAGCAGGTTGTGTGTTGAGTATAGGGCTTTACAGGTGGGTGCTCTAGAAATATGTGCTGAACAGGATTTCAGTTTCAGTGATGAAGCCATCAGCCAACCAAATGGTTTATTTGGGAAAAATGAGGTGTCAGGGCTATGACCAAAGAAACTACCCTTGAACTTCTCATGAAATCAAGAGCATTTTACCCTTGCATAAGCCTGCACCTTATGACTCAGCCTCCTCTGTGTGATCTGGCTTATCTGTAAATAGCCACCGCCCAAAAGACACAGAGAGCCCCGGTCACTGTAGCACTTGGGTTTCACCCAGGCAAGGGATAGATCAAATTACCTCCCTGTTATCCAACTCCTTCTTACTCACTCAGGCAGTTAGCCAGGATCCAGCACCAAAAAATGACCCCAGCCTCCAACAAAGAAAATGTTAGGGGCCCAGCAACTGCCATTTCCTTCATAAGCTGTGGTCATTCCTCCCTCCTCTGTCTCCTCCCTATCCCCCCAAAAATCTGTCTATAGCCACAGAGGCCTTTAGAACCTAAAGGGACCATTCAGTCTAACACTTCATTTTACAGAAGTTGTAACCAAGACCCAGAGGAATTAGTCACTTGTAGAAGGTCATGTAGATAGCAAGTAGGTGAGCCAGAATGTGAATTTTAGTTTTATAATTCCAAACTTAGTGGTCTTTCCACTATATACCCTCTCTGTCCATGGTACTTAGCAGCTGCATGACCTTGTGTAAATCACTTGCTTTTGTCTGCCTTATTTTCCTCATCTGTAAAATGAGGATAATAATTGTACCTACCTCTCAGGATTATTTTGAGGATAAAATGAGATAATGTGTAAAATGCTTTGCAAACCTTAAAGCACTATGTAAAAGTTGTTGCTGTCGTTGTTAAGATTTTGATTATTGTTTAAACCTTGCGCATCTCTCCTGGGAGTTTCCTTGCCATAAGAATTAAAGGCCACAATTTTTTTTTCTTCTCATCTAGTGAAGTGACATCAGGTTATCAATATATACATATGTTGTTGTTGTTCAGTTATTTTTTAAGTCGTATCCAACTCTTCATGACCCCATTTGAGGTTTTCTTGGCAAAGATATTGGAGTGATTTGCCATTTCCTTCTCCATCTCATTTTACAGATGAGGAAACTGAGGCAAACAGGGTTAAGTGACTTGTCCAGGGTCACACAGTTAGTAAGTGTTTGAGGCCAGATTTGAACTCCAGAAGATGAGTCTTTCTCACTCCAGGCCTAGAATTCTATCCACTGCACCACCTGGCTGCCCTATACACACACACACACACACACACACATGTATGTATGTATGTATGTATGTATGTATGTATGTATCTATCTATCTATATCTCAGAGTTGTTAAACAACCACCAACCATAGGAAGCTGTGTAGTTTCTGATAGTAGTTCATGAAAAATCCTGGAATGTCAGACTTGTAGAGCTGGAAGGGACTTCCCAGTCACCTAATTCAAGCCGTTGCTAAACAAGCATCCCTTCTATGATTTCCTGAAGTCCTGGATCCAGCCTTTAATTAAAGACCTGCAGGGATGAGTGAACTCTCCTGGGGCAGCCTATGCCACTTTTGGAGAGCATTCATTGTTGGAAAGTTTTTCCATATACTGAGGTGAGTTTGAGCCAGAAAGGTGTCATTTCAGTTCTGAAAATAACCAAGGCCATTCTATCCAGTTGTCTTAAAGGGATGGTCACTTCTGAAATCAACCCAGCACCTCCCAGATGAATCCCAAATTGGTAGCTGTTCACATCATCACCCTCCAGAGTCACAATAGGTAAGAAATACCCTTTTTCATGCCTGAAGCTATTCAAATAGTTAAAATACAAAGTGACCTTTGGAGTTGATGCTGGGAGATATTTGGCTATCCACATGTGGTGGCTGGTTTAAAAGAAGCTTGGTTCAAGGTAGCGGGTTCTAGATGACATAACCCCTCAACGGGCCATCTGGTGTCTCACCTGCACACAGGTGCCGGCACTGCTCTTTGTTCTGCTCGGCACCAGAAGGCAGAAATAGCAGCAGAGACTACAAGTTACAGAGTCAAGCCCACAAGCATTTAAGTGCCCACTATGTGCTAGGCACTAGGGATACAAAGAAAGTCAAAAACAATAAAAAGAGAGGCAGCTTTTAGCTAGAAACAAAGAGAAAAACATTCCCTCTTTAAGAGCTATCCAAAAGTCACCTGACACTATGATGACAAAATGACAAAAACTTTGAGATAGGAACTTCCATCGAGGAAACTCCCTCTACCAATGTAGATTTCCAACTTGAAGTACCTGGATAGTACAATGGATAGAGCACTGGGCCTGGAGTCAGGAGGACCCAAGTTCAAATTCAGCCTCAGACACTAGCTGTGTGACCCTGGGCATTTAATATCTGTTTGCCTCAGTTTCCCCATCAGTGCCTGGAACATAGTAGGTACTTAACAAATGCTTATTCTCTTTCCCTTTCCCCAATCTGCAATTTATAGTCTTAGAAAGTTGCCTAGAGGCACAGGAAGATAAGATAGTTGTCCAGGACCACACAGCCAATATGTGCCAGAAATGGTACTTTAACCTAGTTCTTTATGACTACAAGGCTGGTTCTTTATCCGTTATGTAGTAGCACAGTCTCTCAGCACAAGTATGGTTGCTCCCGCTTTACAGATGAGGAGACTGAGCCTTAAAGAAGTGGTCACACAGGTAGCAAGAGCCACAAGTCAAAGCCAAGCCTTCTCAATCCACGTCCAGTACTCTTTCTACCGTGCCGGGTAATAATCCTCTTCTGGAATCTTCCTCTAACCCAGGAGATTCTCCTGGAATCTCGAGGGCTGGGTCAGAGGATCGCAAGCTAGCAGGACTCTACCCCACATTGAAGAGGTTCCAAATGTAGGCCTAGAGATGGACTCTAAGTTTATCCTCTGACGACCAGCTGAGATAAACGTAGGGAGTCTTATCACCAGAAGATCACAAGATCTTAACTCTAGAGGTGGAAAGGACCTTAGAAGCCCTTCATTTTACAGTAGAGGAAACTGAGGCCCAGTGACTTGTGCATGGTCATAAAGCCAGTAATAGCAATAATAGTTAACATCTGTATAGTGCTTTAAGATTTGAAATACTAATAACTAGCATTTACATATAATGCTTTAAGGCTGGCAAATCATTTTCACATATCATTTCATTTGATACAACAACCAGGTGAAGTAATTGCTGATTTATCCTTATTTTACAGATGAGGAAACTGAGGCAAATAGGTGACTTGCTCAAGGTCACACAGTTAGTAAATGTCTGAAGCTGGATTTGAATTCAGGTATTCCTAACTCTAGATCCAGCACTCCATCCAGTGCACCACCTAACTGCTTCTACCTATATTGTTTCATCTGATCCTTACAACAGCCCTGTGAGGTAGGTATTATAATTATTATTTCTATTTTACAGATTGAGAAGCTGAAGGGGAGAGAAGTGTAAGTGACTTGCCTAGGGTCACACAGCTAGTAAGTTTCAGTGGTAGGATATGAACCTGGGTCCTCTGCCTCCCAAGTCAGTATTGTTGTCATTGTACTATGCTGCTTGCAGCAAACAAGCCCATAGAGAATGGGCTTCGATATGCATTGGTGGAAGATGTTCCCCATGTGGATGAAATAGCACCTTGGAGCTATTTAATATAGTAATATAATAGTAATAATAGTATATGTAATATATAGAATAGTATATAATATTAATATTAATGTAATATTATATAATAGCAATAATCACAAGAGTAGCCCTGAAGTCAGGAAGACCTGAGTTCAAATTCGACCTCAGACACTTGACACTTACTAACTGTGTGACCCTAGACAAGTCATTTAACCCTGATTGCCTTGGGGAAAAAAAATAATCACTAGAGTTCACACTGATAGTGATTTAAGGTTTAATGAGCATAGTAACTGGTTAGTAACTCATTCCACTCCCCTCCCTTTTAAAATGAACCATTTATTTGACTTTTTCCCCTTTAACTATTTTTACCCCTCTTTCCTTTACAAGTTGATTTGCAGAAGATAGATGAGAGTTTCTCCAATAAGGCTCACTCCTGGTGAAAAGACTTCTCAGGTTTGGGCAGCTGAGCTCCCCTCTACGTAAGAAAGCTAATTCACCCCAAACTCAACCAGCAATTTCTGCTCCTCCAAGGGTCCGAGATGCCTCTGACCAAGCATATGTAACTATGGTCTAAAACTTAAAGCAGCTATCAGGTGAGGAAGGCCCAGAACACTGCAGGGCTAAGACAGTAGTTGCTTAAAAGAACATTTTCAAAGGTCATAGGAAACCCACCAAGTCTAGAGCAGATATGTAGGCAGGCAGTGCTTTCTATATCTGTAAAGTCCTAAAATAACTATATGGGGGCTGCACACTGAGACAGCAGGCGTGACATTCCCCACTCACTGTCTCCTGTCTAGTCTAGGCTCGAGGCCAATGATTTTCCACTATAAACTTCAATTTTATTGATAGTAATGTTTACACCAGCCAGTAGGCAAAAGCTACCCTCTCCAGCTCAGCAGCAGAAGCCCCAGCCATAAGATTCTCCATTAGAACATATCTATAGGCTAATGGAATTAGTGCTGCTGGGGTTCCAGAATGCCTTCTTCTCCTTCTAACACCTCCCACCTTCTTAACAAAGGACACATCATTTTGTTACTCTACTACAAGTCCAGTGCATATGGAAAGAACATAGGATTTGGACTCAGAAAGCAGTATACTGGAAAATGCTCCAGAGTTAGAGGACCTGGGTTCAGATCCTGCCTCTGAATGTTTACAAGTTTGTTTTTTTTTTAAACTTTCTCAGTTTCCTAACTTGTAAAATTTACAACATTTTTCATTATAAAATTAGTAGGTTGGACTAGAAGGCCACTGAGGTCTCTTTCAACTGTAAAACTATCATCCCATGACTTGCGTTCTACCACTAATTACTGATATGACTTTGGACAAGTATACCTTGTTTTCCTCATCTGAGGGAGTTTGTCCAATATCATCCTGGGAACTCTATGCTCCAGAAAGTGGGAAGAGGATGATAGGAAAGCATGTATAAATAGGTCTTATTTGGCAGCTAGTGATCAAACATAGTTCTCACACGTGACAAGCGAAATTCCACCTCCCCCTGTCATTCTTCCTTCCCTTCCCCCTTCTGGAGTATTCTTAAGGTGCAGCCTAGAATTCCAGCTAATGCTGGTCAGCCCCAATAGAGAAAGCCCCAGGAGGGCAGGAAAATGGCCCCACATAAAGCCCTCGGAGCTGCTTACCTCCATCTTGGGAATTCATGATGTTCAGAGCAAAGAGCATTGCATTAGAGAAGGTGGTCGCTTCTTCCTTGCTGGCGAAATTCAAGCCATAGACCTGCCGGGCATCTCGCCACTGGTGAAACGTTGGTGTAGCCTGATTGTACTTCAGCCCTTTCACAATTGAATAATTGATCACGACCTGGAGGAGGGGGGGAAGGGAGGAGAGACACGAGTAAACAAATAAAACCGGACAAGTAGGAGGTGGAAGGAAGGTAGGCAAGATACTGTCCATACAAGCCAGTGCCAGTCGAAGAGCCCCAGGGGAAGATGTCCCAGCCTAAGGATGGGGCTGGAGGCAGAAGGAAGCAAGAGAGGGCAGGCTTTAAGACTTGGACCTTGGTGCAATGGAAAGAGCTCTAGACTTGGAGTAAGAGGACCTGGGCTTAAGTCCTGGCTTTGCCAGTTACTAGCTGGGTGCCCTTAGGTCAGTTCCTTTACCTCTCTGGGCTTCAGATTCTTCATATATAAAGGGAAAGGGTTGTAGTTAAACTCTAAGGTCCCTTTCAGCTCTGGGATTTTCATTCGATTTCATTCGATGAATATTTAAGTGCCCATTTTATTCAAGACCCTCTGTTCAGTGCTATGGGCAAAAACAATGATATATTTGGGCAAAAGACAATGATATATATGTATGCAAAAATTACATTTATAGATGTATTGGTTCATGTATATACATATATATATATATATACAGATACATACATATATACACATATCTATTTATCTATCTATCTATCCACACACAGAAGACACAGGCCCTACCCTCAAGAAGCTCACAAGCTCACCTGAAAAATGATATGATGCATAAATAGATGAAAAAAGGCAGCATGTAATAACACCAATGAACACTGGGTATATAGTAAGTGCTTAACAACTGCTTGCTGACTGACCATTAAAAATTATTCTGTTAGACTTCTCACTGTATGACTCTGCTTTCAGTCTACCTTCTTCTCTAGGCCACACTTTACATTCCATCCCATGTAATCTTCCTGATGCTGTGATCATGCCACTCCTCGACACAAACTTTTACTAAAGGCTTTCTACTGCCTGTTTACAGAACACTATCACTCCTGATCCTAACATTCAAGGCTCTATCAAATCTGACTCCAATGTACCAGTCTATCCTTATCTGTTGCTATTTCCTTCAAGTAGGCTGTGTTCCAATCCAGCAGGACAACTTGTCCAGCTGCCATTTTTGTTCTGAACTCTCTTGTCCCCATGCCTTTGCTAATACTACCTCCACTGCTTGGGATGTGCTATGTGAGTGCTCTAGTTGTTCAGAAGAGGAGAGAGTGATCTCTGTGGTTGGGGGGAAAGGAGGAAAGGACTTCCCAGCCTCATACTTTTCTCAGTTCTCACCTTATTTGACTTCTTCATCTGGTCACACTTCTGTCTTCCTCTCTCTTCTTTGTTTTTCTACATGATGCTGACCTTCCTTGGTTGCTATCTTACCAGTCTGGACTCTCCTCAGTCTCTTTTGCTGAATCATCAACCATGTCCTATCCCTTGACTCAAGGTGTCTCCCAACGCTCTGTTATGGACTCCCTTCTCTTCTTTCCCTACACCCTTTCTTGTTGATGCATCAGTTTCCCAGGAATTCAATTATCACCTCTAAGCAGTTGACTTTTGGCTCTCTATATCTAACCCTAACTTCTTTTGAACTTCAGTCCCACATCACCAACTCCCTAAAGGGCATTTACTCAGCAAAGTCATCATCTACCTCTACCCCACCCCCTTCTTAACTTGTCTGTTTCTCCTTAGGCTTTCATTATCCTTTCAATCACCCAGATCATCAAGCTTGGAGTCATTCATGACTCTTCTCTCTCCTTCAACTCTGGCCCTCCCTATATCCCAGCTGCCAAGTCCACAAGATCTTTGGCATGAGTCCCTTTCCCCTCCACTAAAATGGTCACTACCATTCTGGCTCAGGCCCTCATTAATGCTTACCTGGACTACTGTAACAGTCCCCTACATAATGTCTCTCCCCCCTTGGATACATCCCCCATACAGCTGCCAAATTGATATTCTTGAATGACTATGTCATTCCTTAGCTGGAGAAGCTTCAAAAGATCCTGATTGCCTCCAGGATAAAATATAAGTAGCTTAGAATTAAAAACCTGTCATTCTGATTCCATTCTACCTTTCCAAGCTTAAGGCAAATGGTTCCTCTTCACATCCTGCAAGTCCCAGCAAAACTGACTTATTTCATCTTCCTTATTCCCACAACATTCCACATCCTGTTTCATTTCAGTGTTTTTGTTTCCGGCTACCCACCATGTCTAGAATGTATGCCCTCCTTACTTCCATTTCTTAGACTTCCTGGCTTCCTCTAGGTCTCAAGGGCTATCTCCTACAGGAGGCCTGTCTTGGTCTTTACAACTGCAAATGCCTTCCCCCTAAAATTCTTCTGTCTACATTTAATAGTTTTATCTATGTACATGTTGTTTAGAACCAATAAAATGAAAGTTTCTTAAAAATCAGGCTCCTTTTTTTTTTTTTTGGTATCACAGCTCCTGGCACATAGTAGGTACTTAATAAATGCTTATTGAATGAATGTTGCATGGAGGAGATAAGAAACTTATTTTGAGTCATTTAAGCCATGTCCAACTCCTCATAACCCTATTTGGGGTTTCCTTTTTTTCCTCTCTCTCTTTTTTTTTGATGGGGCAATTGGGGTTAAGTGACTTGCCCAGGGGCACACAGCCAGTAAGTATCACGTGTCTGAGGTCGGATTTGAACTCAGGTCCCTCTGACTTCAAGGCCGGAGCTCTATCTATTGTGCCACCTAGCTGCCCCTATTTGGGGTTTTCTTGGCAAAGATATTGGAGTGATTTGCCATTTCCTTTTGCAACTCATTTTACTGATGAGGAAACTGAGGCAAACAGGGTTAAGTGATTTCCCCAGAGTCACATAGCTAATAAGTGTCTGAGGTTGGATTTTGAACTTGGGTCCTCCTGACTCTAGGGCCAGTGCTCTAAATACTGTACCACTTAGCTGTCCCAAGACACTCTTCAAATGTAACTTGTAGGGATTATAAATCTTTTTCTCCCCCGCATCCTTCTAGGGTGCTCTGGGGAATATATGGTCCATTTCCTTTTCTTTCTCATAGATTTTTTGATGAACAGTTCTGGCTAATTTGAATACCTCACTCAGCTGTTACAGTGGGAACTTTGGAGACTGAGAGATAATTAGAAAAAGTGGCACGCCCTCTGGAGCCTTTAGGTGTGTGGGGAGTGGTGATATGAGTGGAAATTACAACATATAGGTGCCGGGGGAAGGACGAATTCAAACTGTGACAAATCACCACAAGCCAATGTAGAACTGAGGAGACTCGCCTACTGGTAAGGCACCAGGGGAGATGGTTCAACTAATGTTTAGGAGACTTATCATGTGGGAGGCCTGGGGCTGGAAACAATAATACAATTGATGGTTCTAGAAACAGAGAACCTCCATGACTTGTCCTCTCTCCCACCTTTCCAGTCTTTAGCCCTTACCTCTCTGCCTGCCCCTCCCTCCCAACCATGTAGTCCACAATCCTGTGACATTGGCCTCTATGCTGTTCCTAGAACAAGGTATTCCTCTCTAGACTCTGGCATCTTCACTATTTGTCTCTCTCCTCACTTCCATCTCTTGTTTCCTTTAAGGCCCAGCTAAAATCTCAGCTTCTACAGGAAGCCTTTCCTAATCCCCCTTAATTCTAGTGCCTTCCTGTGTCGATCATCTCCAGTTAATCCTGTCTATATTTCATTTGTACATGGTTGTCTGCATGTTGTATCCTACACTAGATACACTTGTGAGTTTATTGAGAGCAGAGACTGTCTTTAACTTTCTTTGTACCCCGAGTACTTTGTACAATGCCTGGAATATAGTAGGTGCTTAATAAATGTTTTTTTGGATGAGGATTAGAGTGGAGTAGAAGAATTATTAGATGGATAGGACATGGATGAGCTCCATCAGGCATAGGGGTTTGAGAAGCTGACTGGGGCTGGCCAGAGTACTGAAAGCTGGAAAAAACCCTACAGATCACCAACTCATTTTGCAGATGGTGAAATAGAAACCCAGTTTGGTTAAGTAAATTTCCCAGGTTGTAGTGCTAATAAGTGATATGTCAGAATTGGAATCCTTGACCTCTGACTCCAAATTCAGCACTTTGTCCACCATGTTATAATGTCCAGCAACTTCTTGGGCCATCAGGTATGGGACTCCACCTTTTCTCTCCTTCTATTCAGTTCAGCCTATGTGAAATTTATTTCTGGAAGCTTTATTTATTAAAGACTCCACCTTCCACTCCAAGCCATTGCCTAAGTCCACAAGTGCCTAGTCATCTGAGCATTGGTTGAAGGAACTGGGGAAGTTTAGCCTGAGGGAGACTTAAGGGGACATAACTGGCTACTGTCTTCTAATATCTGAAAAATTATAATGAAGAAAATCAATCAATATTTATTAAATAGCTACTATATTCCAGGCACTGTGCTTGGCACTGGGGATACAAGAAGAGGCCAAAGTTCCTGTCCTTAAGGAGTTTATAATCTAATGGGGAAGAACACATATACATAAATATATATAAAGTAAGCTATATGCAAGATAAATAGGAAATAATTAACAAAGGGAGAACACTGGAATTAAGAGGGATTGCAGAAGGCTTCCTTAGAAGGTGGGATTTTAGTTGGGACTTAAAGGAAGCCAGGGAGGTCAATAGTGGGAGAGAAGAAGGGAGAGTGCTCTAGGCAGAGAATGCCTAGAGCTGAGAGATGGGATGTCTTGTTTGTGGTACAGACAGGAGGCCAGATGCCACTGGATTGAAGAGTATGTGTCAGGAAATAAGGTGTAAAAAGATTGAAAAGGTAGGAGGGGCTAGGTAATGAAGGTTTTTGAATGCAAAACCAAACTTTTTTTGGTTGTCTACATTATTAAGCACTTGCTGTGTGCCAAGCACTGTACCAAATGCTGGGGAAACAAATACAAGCAAAAAGAAAGACAGTCCCTACTCTCAAGGAGATTATATCCTTTTTCTTTTGGGCAGGGGGAGTAGGTGAGTTTATTTTTTATTTTTTTTCAAATTCACTTTTATAGGATTTTGAATTCTAAATTTTTTTCTCCCTCTCTCCCTTCCCTCCTCCCCAAGATGGCAAGCAATCTGATATGGGCTCTATATGTACAATCATATTAAGCATACCTCCATATTAGTCATAAAACAAAACATTTTAAAATTTTGATTCTGGAGGCAATAGGAAGCCACTGCAGTTTATTGAATGGGGCGGGTAGGGCGACATGGTTGTACCTGTACTTTAGGAAAATGATTTTGATGGATGAATGGAGGATGGATTGGAGCAGGGAGAGACTTGAGGCAGGCCAACCTACCAGCAGGTTATTGCAATAGACCAGGTGTGAGGTGATGAGGGCCTGTACTAGAATGGCAGCGTCAGATGAGAGAAGGGAGCATTTTGAGAAATGTTGCAAAGATGAAAATCAGTAGGCCTTGGCAAGAGCTTGGATATGGGGGAGGAGGTGCATCAGAGATAGTGAGGAGTCCAGGATGACCCCTAGACTGGGAGCCTGAGGGATTGGGAGCATGGTGTTGGCCTCCATAGTAATAGGGAAGGTAGAAGAGGGAGGAGGGTTTGGAGGAAAGAAAATGAATTCTGTTTTGGATATTTTTGTATATAAGATGTCTACTGGACATCCAGTTAAAGGATGTCTGAAAGGCAGTTGGAGATGCAAGATTGGACGTCAGCAGAGAAATTGGGGCAGGAAAAGTAGATTTGAGAATTATCACCATAGAGATGGTAACAAAATCCATTGGAACCGATGAGATCATCTAGTGAAGTAGTATAAAGGGAGAGAAGAGGACCGAGGACCAAACCAGAGGGACATCTGTGGTTGGAGGGTATTATCTGGAGGAGAATCTAGCAAAGGAGAAAGAAGGAACAGTCAAATAGGGAGGAGAAAAACCAGGCTGCTCTGGAGAATGTGATAGTGAGTTGATAAGGGAGGTATAGTAGAATTGCCTAGCAGCAGTGAGAGCCCACCTGAGGTTGAGTAACATAAATTTGTAGTGGATTCAGAATAGCTGCATTTTTTTCTCCGCCTTCATTTAGCAGTATGGTGTAGGAGCAAAGGCAACAAATGATGGGAGTGATCCAAGGCTGAGGCTTGGCTGGGCACAATCAGCGATTTGATATAAGGCGGCTGGGGATTCAAGAGAGGAGGACAGTGGAGAATTGAATTGGTTCACCATGGAGTCAAGATGGGGAAAAGAGGAAAAAGTGGCTATTGCAGGGGAAATGGCTAGGGAGATAACTGAAGGGTCAAGAGATTGGAGGTCATGGGATGGCAGATGAAGAGAAGGGTTATGTAAGGAAAGGCAGAAAGAGAGGTGATTATGGTCAGATAAGGGGATTTCAGAATTCTTGAACATAGAGGTATAATTGTGGGTGATGGCAAGATCAAAGGAATTAAGTTTGTTCTGTGTGCCTACAAAGGTCAGAAAGAGAGCCAATTAATCAATAAACATTTATTAAGTGCCTACTTTGTGCCAGGCCCTGTGCTAAGTGCTAAGAATACAAAAAGAGGCAAAAAAACAATCCCTGCCCTCAAGGAGCTTGCAATCTAATATGGAAGACAACATACAAATAAATATATACAAAACAAACTATATTTAGGATAAATAGGAAATAATTAACAGAGAGAACACATTAGAATTAAGAGGGCTTGGGAAGGCTTCCAGGAGAAGATGGGATTTTAGCTGGGGTTTAAAGGAAGCCAGGGAGGTCAGTAGGTGGAGCAGAAGAGGGAGAGAACCAAAGAGTGAAAGTTAGAGGGAAGCCGATACAAGCTCAATATTAGGAAGGGATCATTGTCATTGGAGGTATTCAAGCAGATGCCAGAAAACCACCTGTCAGGAATTCTGTAGGAATTCCTATACTGGGAAGTTTAGGCTAAATGACCATTAAGTTTTTATTTGTTTTTTCCTTTTTACTCTGTGGAATACAAGAACGTAGAGAAAAGAACATTTGATCTGGAGGCAAAAGAACTAAGTTCAAATTCAGGCTCTGATACCTAATATCTGTGCGACCTTGGGCAAATCATTTCATTTTACTGGGCCTCAGTTTCCTTCTCTTTAAAACGAGCAGCTTGGAATAGATGACCTCTAAGGTCCCATCTAACTCTAAATAGTATAACTCTACAAGCCTATACAGGGAAGCTAGTAAGTGTCTAAGGCCAGATACGAACCCAGATCTTCCTGACTCTAGGCCTAGGTGGCGCACCCATAATACACAGAGTGCCAGACCTGAAGTCAGAATATTCATCTTGAGTTCAAATCTGGCCTCGGACACTTAACTGGCTGTGTGACCCTGGGCAAGTGACTTAACCTTGTTTGCCTCAGTTTCCTTATCTGTAAAATGAGATGGAGAAGAAAACAGCAAACCACTCCAGCATCTCTGCCAAGAAACCCTGAATGGGGTCATAAAGGGTTGGGCATGATTGACAATGACTGAACAACAAGTCTATACATGCTGTTATCTGTTGATAGTACATGGGATCAGAGGATCACTAGTTCAGAAGCATCAACATAGGTCAAACCAGATTAAAATGCAATTGGGAAATATTTTTAAAAATATAATAGAACATAGATAATGTTAATGTTAACATGTGGTTTTCTAAGACAAATGGGGCCTGCAGGGATACTCATGTACTATTTAGTGACCCCTGTTTGAGTTTGACAACAGTGGTCTGGTCAGGGGTGGGGAGGGGGAACCTGCGGCTTTGAGGCCATACATGGCCCTCTAGGTCCTCAAGGGCTGCTCTTTGAACCCAAACTTCACAGAACAAATCTCCTTAATAAAAGGATTTGTTTGAACTTTGATGGTCTTTTAGTCAGAAATACTCTCAGTTTGAGCAACATAGTCTAGGCATCCCCCCGCATTCTTTGAATGACAACCCAAGTGAGGCTTCCAGGGTGAGAAAACAGCCCAAGAAGAGATGCTCATTTCCACGCCTTCTGCTACGACCAATCACTCCGCCTGAAGTGAGATGAAATATGCTTCCTTACTTTGTGATGACAACAAATATATAGCGATCTGTGGGCAGCTAGGTGGCGCCATAGGACACAGAGTGCCAGACCTGAAGTCAGAAGACTCATCTTGAGTTCAAATCTGGCTTCAGACACTTACTAGCTGTGTGACCCTGGGCAAGTCACTTAACCCTGTTTGCCTCAGTTTCCTCATCTGTAAAGTGAGATGGAGAAAAAAATAACAAACCATTCCAATATCTTTGCCAGGAAAACCCCAAATGGGGTCACAAAGAATCAGATGGCTGAAAAAAAGGATCTGAAGCAACTGGGGAAACAATTATGTATATGTATACTCACACACATATACATACACATATACATAAGTGCATATATATGTATATATATATACACATATACATACATATATACATATACACATATATATATATTGTTTTCAGTTGTGTCCAATTCTTTGTGACCCCATTTGAGATTTTCTTGGCAAAGATACTGGACTGGTTTACCATTTCCTTCTCCAGTTCATTTTACAGATAACAAAATTGAGGCAAACGGGTTTAAGTGACTTACTTGCCTAGGGTCACACAGCTGGTAAGTGTCTAAGGCTGGATTTGAACTCATGAAGATAAGTCTTCCTGATCCTAAACCCTGTGTTCTACCTACTGCACCACATATAACATAAACATATATATGTATATACATATATGTGTGTACATATATGTATATATGTATAAATAAAACACATGAATAGGCTTCTACTTCTGGTCTGAATCATAGGAACATGTATCTCACACATAAATTCTATACACATTCACATGTGTGTGTACACAACACATGTTTCTGTTATCTTCTAGACTAATGGTGTCATACTAAAATGGAAACGGAGGCCACTAAACTGTATGTAAGGATCCCAGTGGGCCGCCTATTGACTTAGTTTTATTTATTTATTTTTTTATTTTTAGGCAATTGAGGTTAAGTGACTTGCCCAAGGTCACACAGCTAGTAAGTGTCAAGTGTTTGATCTGAGGTCAGATTTGAACTCAGGTCCTCCTGACTCCAGGTCCAGTGCTCTATCCACTGCACCACCTAGCTGCCCCTTTGACTTAGTTTTAAAATGTAATATTACATATATTCTGTTGTATTTTTGTTTATTTGGTTAAATTGTTTTTGTTCAGTCATGTCTGATTCTTTGTGACCCCACTTGGAGCCTTCTTGGCAAAGATACTGGAATGGTTTGCCATTTCTTTCTCTAGCTCATTTTAGAGACGAGGAAAACTAACAGGGTGAAGTGACTTGCCCAGGGTCACACAGCTGGTAAGTGTCTGAGGCCACATTTGAACTCAGGAAGTCTTCCTGACTTCAGAACTGGTGCTCTATCTACTACACCACCTAGTTGCCCTAATTGGTTAAATATTTCCCAATTATGTTTTAATCTGTTTCAGGTGGCCCTCAGGAGTGTGCAGGCTTTGTGTCACTCACCTCTGTTCTAGACTGTAAGTAGAGACCTATTCACTTGCTTCTTAGATTTCTGTCTATGAATTGTTAGGCATATTCTAATAATGATAACAACAACAGCTAACATTAATGTAGTATTTAGTATGTGCCAGGCAGTATGCTAAACACTTTACAATGATTGTTTGATCTTCACAACCCTGGGAGGCAGGTGCTATAATGATCCCCATTTTACAGATGAAGAAACTGAGGCAGAGGTCAAATGATTTGCCCAGGGTTACACAATTAGTAAGTTTCCAAGGCTGGATTTGAACTCATGTCTTCCTGACTCTAGGCCCAATACTCTATATGCTATACCAACTGGTTGAAAATGTTCTGCCTCCTTATGGGATGTACCCTGGTAGGCCTGCAGCACCATCATTACAATTCAAAGGCATGGCAGACAAATGCTCAACGCTTGTAGCTCTTAATTCCCTGCTTCTAGGCCCACTATTCCCCCCCCCCCCCCACCATTTATTCTGCTTAGCTCAAGCCTGGACAACTTAGGATTCCTTCAGTTTCTGGGCCTAGTGATTATTTCTTATAGGAGAAGTGGTGGGTGTTGGGTTGGGTTATAGCTTTGCCACTAATTTGCTGTATGATCTTCGGTAAGTTGCTTCTCTCTCTGGGTCACAGTTTCTCAGTCTGTAGGAGGAGGGGATGGACCAGATGGTCTTTTAAGTTCCCTTAAGCTCTGATTGGTTTAGATTTCTGCTACCATAACCTGACATTTGCATTTCTCTACATCCTCCTTCAAAGTATCCTCAGTCTGAGTTGTTCCTGAATGATATACTAAGGCAGTGCCAGGGTTGTGCTGGCGCTAGAACAGGCCCTTTGAGCCCACTGCTAAATTTTCAGTGTAAGCATTTACATCTTGGAAATTGACAAACGCTACTGACATACATCCCCCACCCCACCTCCATTCTCCATCTCTAGTCAGTTAAATACCAGTTCACTGTTGGGCAAGGTTGTCCTGCTCATCAGGTGAAAAGGTATCCTATCTTCAAATGGAGGAAGTTTCTGCATATTCATTTATTAAAAGGTATTCATTGAACATTTATTTTGCCTGTAAGGTCCAGTTCTAGTCCCTGGGGGTGGGGTTGGAGAGGCAAAGATGACTGAAGCACAGTTTTTGACCCCCATGAAGCTTACACACACACACACACACACACACACACACAAGACTTTAAAACAAAGCAGAATGTAAAAGTGTCCAAAAAGTCTTACAAAGTGAAGGTCAGAGAAAGGAAAGGGTACTTCTGGTTGGCAGGGGTCAGGAAAATCTTAGAGATAGAAGCCTTTGGCCCTGGACTGGAAGAACAGGAGGGAATTCTATTGCCAAATCTTGGAAGGAGGAAGGCATTAGAGGCACATGGAGTTGTCTGGAAAACGTCGGAACAAAGGGGATTTGGGGAATAGTTTGCTATCAAATTTGGCTTGATGACCTAGAGCTACACATGGCCCTCTTCCTTTGGTTTCCTGTTCTCAAGCTTCAGAATCATCCTGAGATGTTTCTGACAGATGCTGGCTGCAGTTCAGCTACCGCAGAGAGAGGAAGCCTGATGCGGCGAAGAGAACACAGGTATGGGAGTGAAGAAACTAGAGCTTTGGTGGTAGCTCTGGCACTCAATGGCTTCCTGTGTGACCTTGACCACGTTCCTCTTACTCTCTGGGCCTCTTTTTCCTCATCAGCAAAATGCAAGGCTTGGACTGAATTATCTCAAGTCCCTTTTCATCTCTGCCATTCTTTGGTTCTATGGTTCTAAGATACCTTCTTTGTTCTGCTATTCTGTGATTTTCTTCTGTGAGTTGCAATGGCATAAAAACTAACCATTAATTCACATGAAGTAGCTTCCTATGAAATACTCTTTTGCAAGCTTCTTGAAGACAGGCACCTAGTCTGAGCCCTCCCTTTTTGAGCTAAAATGAGGCACGAGGCAGCTAGGTGGTGCAGTGGATAGAGCTTCACGGCTGGAGTCAGGAAGACGTGAGTTCAAATCTAGCCTCAGACCCTTGCTAGCTGTGTGACCACGGATAAGTCACTGTGCCTCTGTTTACCTCAGTTTCCTCAGCTGTAAAATGGGGATAACGATAGCACTTCCCTCCCAAGGTTATTGTGAGGATCAAGTAAGATAATAATTGTAAAGTGCTTGGCACATAGTAAATGCTATATAAATGTTGGCTATTATTATTATTAAAATTCTAAGACTGCATGAGCCTAAGATTTTAAGGTCCTTATTGAAAAATGAAATGGAAAACACCAAAGCTGTAGTTTTCTCTGTCACAGCTACCAAAAATCACAATGCCCTGGAAAGCTTCCTGCCACTGTCTCAAAACCATCTGGCCCTGACCAAATCATCCGCTCTCCAGGGGTTAGTAAATGCTGGGCTTATCCAGCAAACGGAACCCACACATAGGTAGCCTCCGCCTCTGTCTCAAATTTGTGATTCTCAAGTGGAGGATGTACTCACACATCCATCCTCAGGTTCTTTTCTGAGGCTTTGAAGATTAAAAATAAACTCCAGATGGGAAGGTGGCAAAAACGGTGTTTATTTCAAATACCTGCCATGTCCTCCCTTGTTCTTAGTTGGAAAAAAAGACCTTGCTGGGGAGGTTAAGGGCCATCTAAAGTTTTTGGTCCTGTTCCCTGGTCCTTTTACCAGTGGAGACTTGGTTAATTTTGATTTTAAATCAGGCATAGCTGTAAGGTGATTGGTTTTGAAATTGGGAGAAGTGGGTTTAAGTCTAGCTCTGATAACCTAGATAGATAAGCCACTGAACCTTAGTATCTTTGTGTGTAAAATGGAAAAGAGATAATACTTGGATTATGTATCTCTTGGTGCTGTTGTGAAGAAAGTATCTTGTTAGCAGTAAAGTACTTTGGATGAGTGGGGTTGCATTGAATGCTGCTTAGAGTTATTGAGAGGCTAAGTGACTTGTCCTGGGTCAAGCAGCTGGGATACATCAGAGGCAAGGCCTCAACCTGGGTTACACTGATTTGGAAGCCACATCTCTGAATCACAGCCTCTAGGCCATGCTCCCTCTTTCACTGTTACTAATCATGCTTTACTATTATTCCAAGTACTTTGTTCAGCTCCCAGGTTAATATTTGAGTTGTTCTGAATAAATGATCATGGAGAATTTTGACCAGGTAGAAGAGAATTTTTGAATTAGGAAGGAACCATACAGACCATCTGGTTCAGTTTTTTTATTTTACAGAGGCCCAGAAGAGAGGAAGTGATCTGAGTAAGGTCACACAGCTAATAAGTGACAGGACTAGAACTCAGTTCTCTTGACAACTGGACTAATGATTTTTCTACACCACCTTTGGAGGAAGCTAGGTGGCTCAATAGATAGAGTGCTGGGCCTGGAGTCAGGAAGACCTTAGATACTTACTAGCCATGTGACCCTGGGTGAGTCACTTAACCTCTGTTTGCCTTAATCCACTGGAGAAGGAAATGGCAAACCAATCCAGTGTTTTTGCCAAGAAAACCCCAATGGACAGTATTGGCATGCTACGGTCCACAGGGTCATGATGAGTCGGACATGACTAAAGAACTGAACAACTATTCTACCTCTACTGACTTCCGAATTTATCCAAAGAACTCCCAAGACAGTGATATTTCTATAAACCATGCCACCTGAGAGTCATTTGAAAGAACTAGGAATTTTTAGCTCAGAGAAGGGAAAACTCAGGGGACACAAGAAATGTGTCTGGAGTGGTTGTCCCTTGGGCCTGTCTTATATGACTATAGAGGGCAGTGCTAGCACCAGTGGGTAGAAATTACAGGGATTTCCTCTCAATGCTAGATTTTCACTCAGTGTAAGGAAGAACTTTCTAATAAGTAGAATTGTTTGACAGTTGAATGAACTGCTTTGTGAGAAGGTGCATTCCCCAGTCATTGGAGGTATTCAACTGTATTTACTGAATAATGTCCAACATGCATCATGGGAGCTCAGTATTTTGGTCTATTTGGGTTTGGGATAGACTTTAGAATAGTTCTTCACCCCATATCATTCTGGTCCTTCAATGATCATTTGGTTTAATATTTAGATAATCTGGATAATGTGGACAAGAGACCTACCTTGAACATTGGCCATAACCTGTAAACTGGTCAATTGCCTCATCTGTAAAATTAATGGTCCTGGTGAGCATTAGACTAGATCTGTGGTTCTCAAACTTTTTTTTATCTTAGGACCCTTTTACACATTTAAAAATTATCGAAGAACCCCGCCCCCAAGCATATGTGTGTGTGTGTGTGTATGTGTGTGTGTACATAAACATAGACACATTTACCATGTTAGAAATGAAAACATCCTAGCATTATTATGAAAATAGTTTTGATTTCACAGACCATCTGAAAGAGTCTCAGGGACCATTAGGTATCTCTGGGCCATACTTTGTGAAATGCTGAACTATATGATATTCCAGCTACCTGTAGTATTATCTATATTCTATGATTCTAAGACCCCTCTTGCATTTGCTTTGCAAGTTTTGGTCTTAGGGAGTCTCCTAGGGAACTCAGAAGTAATTTGCCCAGAGTCATACAACCAGTGGAAGCTGGCAGTAGAATCTGAACCCAGGTCTAACTTATTGCAAGGCTAGCTCTCCACCCTCTGCCCCACGACTCTCCGGAAGAGATCTTGCAGAACTCCTGCTTCAGGATCTTCACTTTACAGAGCAAATGTAGCAATTGGTTTTTATTAAATTCCTGCTCTGTGGCCAGCACAGTGCTAGAGAGTGGGGATGCAAAGACAAAGAAGAAATGGTCCCTGCCCTCAAGGAGTTTACGATCTTTTGAGGGGGACCCATAGGCTTTTAGGCATATAGAAAATATATGCAAAAAAAGATATAATGTAATTTTGTAGGGGAGGAGGGGAGCAGGAAAGGCTTCATGTAGAAGATGGAACTTGACTGAGTCTTGAAAGAAATGAGGGATACTAAGAGCAGAGGAAGGAGGGAGAGTGTTCTGGCAATAGATGACAGATACTATGCAGAAGCAGAGAAACTAAGATGGAATGGTAAGAAAGGCAGTTTGGCCGGACCATAGAAGGTATAAAGGGGAAAAATGCATAATGAGATGGGGAAGGAGAGTTAAGGCCGAACTGTAAAGAATTTGGAATGCCAGACAGAGAAAATTGTGAGTTTATTGAGTAGCAGAGTGACCAGCGCTTCAGGAAATTCATTTTGGCAGCTGTGTGGAGATTGACTTATAGTGAGGAAAGACCTGAGGCCAGGAGATCAATTAGGAGCTCATTATAATAGTCTAGATAAGAAGAGGGTGAACTGGTGTGGTGGTTGTGTGACTGGACAGAAGGGGGAAGGATGTAAGAATAATGATTTGTTGTTGTTAGGGTAGCTATAGAGTACTGGGCCTGGAGTCAAGAAGACTCATCTTCCTGAGTTTAAATCTGGCCTCAGATACCTACTTAGCTGTGAGACCCAGGGCAAGTTACTTCACCCTATTTGCCTCAGTTTACTCATCTGTAAAATGAGCTGGAGAAGGAAATGGCAAACCACTCCAGTGTCTCTGCCAAGAAAATTCCAAATGGGATCAGTGGGAGAATCTGTTGCGACTGAAAGGACTGACCCACCACAAATTGGACTTTTACATTTATCCTTATCTTTCCCTCGATCTTCCCAACCTGGGTCCCAGCTTTTGGTCCCTACCCCTGGAGTTGCTGAAATCTAGTGCATTGAGGCCATATGAGGAGAAGATACACCTTAGAAAATGTAGCTGTTTAACTGGTTCACTGCACAGTCTGGGGTGAGAAAACTGATGGAAAAGAGGAAGGAGTCTTGAGTGAGAATCAGGAGAAGTAGGTTTTAGCATCAGTTCTACTATTAAACTTCTGTGTAACCTTAAATAGGTCACCTTCCTTTTCTGATCCTGAATTTCTTCATTTGTAAAATGATGAGGTAGGACTAGGTGGTTCATCCATAAGGTCTCTTCTAATTTGAGGATTTTATGAAGTTGATAATTGGGCAGTTGATTAACAGACAACTGTCTGTGAGAGAAAAGGCTAAATTTTATGTCAGAACATTTCAACTGGCAGTTTCCAAATGGTCTTCCTACTCAGAGTTAACTTCCCTACTTGGATGGGCAACTTTGTCTCTACTTTTGTTGTTGTTCAGTTGTTTTCGGCTGTGTCTGACTCTTTGTGACCCCATTTGGGGTTCTCTTGGCAAAGATACTGGAGCGGTTTGCCATTTCCTTCTCCACCTCATTTTATAGATGAGGAAACTGAAGCAAACAGGGTTAAGTGACTTGCCCAGGGTCACAAAGCTAGTAAGTGTCTGAGGCCAGATTTGAACTCAGGAAGATGAGTCTTCCTGAATCCAGGCCCAATACTCTATTCACTGTGCCATGTAGCTGTCCATCTCTACTTCTAGAGAATTTAAATGATTTGTGATTTTATTCACATGGGTCTTCTTTCTACTAGCACAGATCCCATGATCCTCATTAGCTGTTATGGCTGAAAAAAAATATATTGGCTGGTGGCCAGTGTTCTGATAATGAGTCTCTGCAAGCTGGCCACCTTCTCATCAAGGCGAGGTACCAGAAGAGGGGGTTTATGGTGATATATCAGTCCTAGGAGGGAAGGCCTCTCTCCCTTTCTCAATAGGCATGGGCGATTGGCTCAGAATGGGAGTGATTCAGAAAACACATATTCACGTTTAAACCCTTTAGCATCAACAAGTGGAATGATGATTGGGTTTTATTACTCAGGCTGTCTCTTTATTCAGTCTCATCTAGAAAAAGAGATGATACTTAGGTTCGACAAACTCTTGAAAGATAATTGACCTTTCAAGACAAAGAGATTGCTCAAATGAAAGTTAAAATGAGAGATGATATTTATATAGTGTTTTATGGTTTACAAAGCACTTTGCATGCAACGTTTCCACCCTGGAGAGTAGGTAGGTCAAGTTGGTAGGTAGGTAGGGAGGTCACTACCATTTCACATAATCTTCCGTGCCTGGAATGCTTTGCCTCCTGGCTTCTCTGACTTTTTTCGAGTCCCAGCTAAAATTCTATCATCTACAAGATCCACCACAAAGGTAGTGATTATCTTCAATTATCCTATATTTATATTGTTTGTACACAGCCGTTTTCATGCCACCTCCCCATTAGACTATAAGCACTGGTTTGTTTGTTTTTCCCTACACTTTCTTTGCATTGCCAGGACTTAGCATAGTGCTTGGTAACTAGTAAGGGCTTAATGAGCTGGACACTCTCAGTTTCTATTGAGCATTAAGGTTTTCCATCTAAAGCCTAATGCACTGGGCTAATGATTGGAGTCAGAGATCTTAATTGGGTCTCTGTCTGTCTTTTATCGAATGTCTGTCTATATCTGTAAGTTGTGTATGGTTACTCACTTGTTGATCTTGGAGCTTAACTCCAACGACCCTGAAGGTATTGCTGGCATTGTTGTGGTAGATGTTGATTCGGCTGAATCCCTGCTGTCCTGGTTTGATTGGCACCCATTTCTTACTGGTGTCATCGTAGACCATCACGGAAGCCCGGGCTTGGCAAATACTCTGTTCACTGGGGAGTAGAAGGAAACACAGACATTAGACCACCAGCCAAACTCCCTTTGTCCCTTCTTTATACTGAATCAGGTGAGAGGCCGACCAACACAATGGAGAATTTCTCACAATTATGCCACCTAAAAAGCAAGAAATGTCCATCCAGATGTCTTGGATGTAATAAAGGAAATTCCTAAATAAGGTTGAGAGGTTGAATTGCCTCCCAACTTTGAGATACTGTGAGTCTAAGATGATACAAGTCTAAGATTCTAAGACTTTATGATTCTAGGATTCCATTAATAATAACTAGCATTTTTGTGGTGCTACAAGGTTTTTAAAGTACTTTATAAATATTATCTCATTTTATCCTTACAACAACCCTGAGGGTAGGTGCTATAATTATTTGCAAAATCATAATTTTACAGATGCCTCAGTTAAATGGCAGACTTAAGTGCCTGCCTAGGGTTACATGGATAATAAGTGTCTGAGGATGGATTTGAACTCAGTTCTTTTTGACTCCAGGTCTGGTGCTCTATCCACAGCACCACCTAGCTGCCCCAGTATAAATGTATCCTGGCCCAGTATTTTCAAATAAACAGATAATAATGTGATCAGGTAATCTTCACAAGAAAGAGGCATTATTACAACAACACTTTGTCTCTCCAGAACTCTGCTTTCCAATGGCCATATTGTTTCAGAATGTAGCCCAGAAACAGAAAGGAAAGGAAAAATGCATTTGAGAAACAAGAAAGTAATGTCACCAAAGTCCCTGAATAAAACCCATGCATTTAATCAGTCTATCACTCAGATCTTATTAATTCTTACTTTACACCCAAGTCTAACAGATTGAATGATCTGATTTCCCAGTCCATAGCACCTTTAGAAATAGAAAATGAGAAGTGAGAGAAGAGAGGTTGCTATGGCTAGCCCCCCCCCCCCCCCAAAGAGGGAGAAATGACAACTGAAAGTGTGGGAGGTGTAAGAAACACTAAAAAGCAAACATAAGAAATCACAAAACACAGCAGCCTCTGGCTTAGCATAGGCATAAGCAGCTTCACATAGTGAGGTTGGCCTTACTGGTATGTGTTATAATGCAGTATAAAAATTGCTGTTTATTATATAACTTTAAGAAAAGGTTAGGATTCAAAAAGTTCAAAGAGTCCTTTCTTCTCTTTCAAATTCCAGAGATGTATATGATCCATTTTAGAAATATTTACATTCCAGAAGACAAAAAATTATTTTAAAAAACGGTTTGCCGCTTAAAGTGACAAACTCAGAGTTATTCAGAAAAGTTGGCTCCCTCGTTCCTGAGGTTCTGAAGGTAAGGCTTTTCTTTTTTTTTTAATTTTTAATGGTAATTTTTATTTATTTTTTTGTTTTCAACATTTACTTCCACAAGATTTTAAGTTCCAAATTTTCACCCCATCTCGCCCCTCCCCCCACCCCAAGATGGCATGCATTCTGAATACCCTGTCCCCTAGTCTGCCTTCCCTTCTATCTCTCCCCCGCTTCTCTTATCCCCTTCCCCTTCAATTTTCCTGTAGGACAGGATGGATTTCTGTACCCCATTTCCTGTATTTCTTATTTCCCAGTTAAGATAAGGCTTTTCTAAACTAATGCCTGTTGAAGCAATGTGAACCAGTTACTCTGATGCTGCCTCGTCTCTTTGCTCCTTCCCTGGAGTGTGTAGCCTGGGGAATGGTGGGGTGGTGGTAGTAGTAGTAAATCTCCTATGGGTTAACCCAGATCACACGAGATTTTTGTATGACATCTGGATGTGCAGTCATTGATAGGATCATTGGATTTAGAGTTGGAGGGGACGTTAGAAATCATAAGATCTTGCTCTTATTCTACAAGAAGGGCCAGAGAGGACAAATGATTTGTCTGAGGTTGTATAAGGGCTAAGTAGCAGAGCTGGGATTTGAACACAGGTCTTTTGATTCTCGATCTAGTGTTCTTTACAGGGTACCCAGTTGCCTGTGTTCCAACCCCTAATCATCTTATAGGTTGCCCCTGTAAATAAGGGTTCTAGTTTGCCCTAATCGTTGCGTGGCTTTGGGCAAATCACTTCTCTCTGTGGTACAAGAGAAAGCACTCAAGTCACATCATTTATTAATTGCTTACTATGGGCCAATATTGTGCTTAGCATTGGAGAGACAAAGAAAGGCAACCTCCACCCCAACCCCAACCCCCACCCCCCGCCCCCGGCTAAACAACAGCAACCCAACAACTGAATTTAACTGGAACTTGAAGTAAGCCAGGCAACGGAAGAGGAGCAGACAAGGAACATTTCCGGTATGGGAGATAGCCAATGAGAATGTGCAGAGATGGGAGATGTTGTGTCTAGTGTGGGGAACATCAAAGAAGCCAGTGTCACCTCAGCAGAACTTGTTTGTTGTTAAGTCATTTCAGTCGTGTCTGACTGTTTGTCACCCCATTTGGGGTTTTCTTGGCAAAGATACTGAAGTGGTTTGCCATTTTCTTCTCCAGCTCATTTTACAGATGAGGAAACTGAGACAAACAGGGTTAAGTGATTTGCCCACAGCTAGTAAGTGTCTGAGGCTGGATTTGAACTCAGGTCTTCCTGACTCCAGGCCTTCAACTTTATCTACCGTACCACCTGGCTTCCCCTCATCATACAGTATGGGAAGGGGAATAAAGTGTAAGACTGATCTGTGAAGGCAGGAGGCAGTCAGGTTATGAAAGGTTTTAAAAGCCAAACAGAGGATTTTATGTTTGATCCTAGAGGAAATAGAGAGCACTTAACTGAATGGTGTGTGTGTGTGTGTGTGTGTGTGTGTGTATGTATGTGTGTGTGTGTATATGTGTGTATACTTATGCATGTATATGTATGCTTGTATGTGTGTATAGGTATGTATGGGTGTATGTATGTGTATATATGTGTATGTATATGCGCGTATATGTTTGTATGTATGTGTGCACGCATATATGTGTGTATGTGTATGCGTGTGTATATGTGTGTATGTATATGTGTGCATGTACATGTGTGTGTGTGTGTGTGTAGTTAGCTTCTTGTTTTAGGAAGATTATTCTGATAGTTCACCTGAAGATGGGCTGGGGTGGAGAGAGACTTGAGGCAGGGACATCCAATCAGATGACTACCTTAATAGTCTAGGTATGAGGGGATGAGAGCCTGCGCCAGGGTGGTTGTGGAGTCAGAGGAGAGAAGGGGGCCTATGAGAGAGACTGTGGAATTAGAAAGAAGAGGCATAGGATGTGAGTCTTGAAGGAGACTAAAGCTTCTGAGAGACAGAGAAGAAAAGATGTAGGGAATCAGTGCAAAGACACAGAGACAGAGGGGGAACAGACAAGGAACAGTTAGAAGGCCAGTTTGACTGGACTGTCGTGTGGCTGAAGGGAACAGAAGTATAGTAAACCTGGAAAGGTAGTTCTAGCTAGGTTGTGATGGGATTTAAACTGAGGACCAGTGAGAGTTAGTTAAGTGATCTGCGCAACACCAGTCAGGTAGTAATTCTCGCTTAAATCAATTTTGGATTCTGATTCCTTTATCTGCAAAGTAGGACTAGTACTAGATGCCCTGCTTCCTTTACAGGGCTAGCACTTGGGATAAAATGAGATTGTGCCAGTATTTTGGAAAGTGTAAAAAAGTACTTTGGAACTGTAAAGCAATGCATAGAGGAGTGAAGGACGGTTATTGTCTTGGGCACGGTGGAGGATGTCCCTGCAAATAAAATGAGAGGAGGCAGGGAGCCCAGACTCTAAGAATGAGTTTGGAAAGCCCTGACTTGTTTACTTTAAGCACAAGAGAGGTCAAATGTAACTCTGGAAAATCTGGCTTAAAACCCATCAGTTAGCAAACCTCCCCCGCTGAGGACAAAGTGATTTGCACAGAGAAGTTAGTGGTTTATAAAAATAAATCTGCCTGCATTTAGCCACTGGACTGAATTGAGATTTGTCCTCAGAGTCCTGAGCCACTGAGAAGGGAAAAAAAAAGAATGTTTTTGAGATTTTAAAACATTCATTTTTCTCTGGAGCATGTCCCTGGACAACCTGAGTCACAAACTTAGAATCTGGAGCTGGAAGAGAGCTTAGTGTGTTCAGTCCAACTCTGCCCCATGGATGAGTCCCCACTGTAGCAGCCCAGATAAATGTTCTGCTTGCACACTTCCAGTGATGGGGAGCTCACTTGTTTTAGTTTTAAATGTTAGGCAGTGGGGCTCAGGGAGAGAATATCTTCTTGTAACTTCTGGGCTTTGGCCCTAGTTTTGTCCTTTGAGGTAAAGAACACATTTAATCCCTCTAAATTTAATTGCTTTTAAAATATTTTATTATAGTAATTAAAAGTCTTCTCTTATCCAGAATAATATCCCTCCCCACTAATTCCTTTGAGCAATTCTCATATGATAGGGTTTCTGGTTCTCTCATGATCATTACCAGCCAATCAACAAGCATTTCTTAAGTATTTACTATGTGCCAATCATATGGGGCAGCTATGTGGTGCAGTGGATAGAGTACCAGGCCTGGAATCAGGAGGACCTGAGTTCATATTTAGCTGTGTGACCCTGGGCAAGTCACTTAACCCTGTTTGCCTCAGCTCCTCATCTGCAAAATGAGCTGAAGAAGAAAATGGCAAACCACTCCAGTATCTTTGCCAAGAAAACCCCAAATGGCATCATGGAGAGTTGTCCATGACTGGAATGCCTCAACAATGACATATTCTAAACACTATGCTAGGTGTAGTGGGGATACAAAGATAAAAAAATGAAACAATTCCAGCTCTGAAGTAAGTTACTGCTATAGGGGAGTGGGGGAAGGAAAGGAGAAAAGAGAGGAAGGGGGGTTAGTATTATTTTATATATACACATATTATAATAAATTAATGCAGAATAAGTGTGAAATAAATATGAAGTAGTTACAGCACAACATAGTTAGTGATCACCCTCTGAATGGGTTCCAGTTAAATGGTCCTCCTCAAAGTCAGCAAGGTTGGAATACAAATTTCATGTTTGGTCTGATTAAGACCAACATTCAGTTCACATTTTTATAGTCCTTTGCAATTTTGAAAATGCCTTACATCCATTATTTCATTTGACCCTCATCACAACTCTGTGGGGATTAGGTTGTGCAAGGATTATCTCTATTTTACAGATGAGGACAACTGAGGCTCAGAGATGGAGGGCGATTTGCTCGAGCTCCTACGGCAAGTTCGTGGTGGGCCTGGGATTAGATCCCCGGTCTTCTAATCCGCTGCTCAGGGTTCTTCCCCCGCACTTCCCGCCCCCCCCATACCACAATCCCTCCACAGGATTAAAAAGGAAGGGGATGTTTATTTGTTCAACAAACATTTACTGAGCACAACTTCGCTGGCACTGAGGATGGTACAAAGTTTACATTAGATACAGTCTCTGCCCTCACAGAACTTACAGTCTAGGAGGAGAATAAGATGCAATCACAAAAATGAATATTAGATGATTAAGCCCAAGAAAGGAGTATGGAACAAAGTTATAAGTTGGTTCTATGGGACAAGGTAGGCACCTTGGCACTGACAGTGGCATCTTGCTTAGATGTGCCCTCCTTAGCATGGGTTGCTGCCTCCGCTAGTGTGGACTGTAGCCTCCTATGCTTTCACTGAGAGTGACCTAGATTACATATTTAGAAATGAAAGGGACCTTAGAGGTGAACTAGTTTAACCTCTCATTTTATCAATAAGTAATTTGGGCTCTGAGGGGGTAGTTAGCAACTTGTCTGAGGTTATATAGGCAGGACATGATAGAGACAGGATCTCAGGTCTGTTGACTCCAAATCCTGTGCACTTTCCACTATGGTCAATAACAATGTGTATATATTATATGTATATAATAATAATAACATGTATATAACACTTTAAGGTTTGCAAAGTGTTCTACATTATGTTATTTTAAAGACATTTTTTTTTCAAATCTGAGAGGTAGCTAGGCAGCTCAGTGGATAGAGCACTGATGCTGGAGTCAGGAGGACCTGAGTTCAAATTTGGCTTCAGACACTTACTAGCTGTGTGACCCTGGGCATGTCACTTAATGCCAGTTGCCTCTAAAAAAAATCTAACCACCCACGAAGTAATGAAGAGTGAAATGAGCAATATTAAGAGAACGTTATACATAGTAACAGAAATATTGTCCTAAGAACAACTTTGAATGACAAATTCATCTTGAGTATCATAAATACTCAAATCAACTACAAAGGACTTATGAAGGAAAATGTTATTTACTTCCAGAGAAAGAACTGAGAAATAGAAGTATACATGGTGTGGTTTTACGTGTGTGTGTGTGTGTGCGTGTGTGTGTGTGTGTGTGTGTGTGTGTAGTATATTGTAGCCTTCTCTAGGGTGGGGTAGGGAAAGAGGGAGAAAAAAAGTGCACAGCAGAGAGCAAAAGAAAACGTAGAAGAAAGCACAGAAAAGCAGGGTAACTTTGAAAACAATGTGCAGTATTTATCATATAGTTTTTTTTTAAAGTAAAGTCTGAAATGGAAATTCATGGTTTTATGTTGAATCCTCTATGTTGTGCTATGTACATGGAAATGTTTTTTCTTTTTGGTCATTTTGTATTTAAGGTCAAAATGAATAAAAAATTAAAAAAAAATCTAACCACCTAATAACAATAGCTTTTACTTCGATAGTGGTACACAATTTAAAAAGCGTTTCAATCCATCTTATCTTTTGATCCCCACCACCCCAGGAAGTAGGTAATACAAGTATTTTCTTCTCCCCATTTTACAGATTTTACTGAGGGCAACATAGAAGAAGTGAATTGCCCAGTGCCATAGAGCTCACTGGTGGGAGAGCTGGGGCTTCAAGTCTGGTACTTTGTCATGCAGGGCTCTTTCCCCTGTACCATGATGATACCCTTTGGTAGAGGCAGAATCTTGGACTAGGAGGACAATGAGGCTACCATTTCTAGTGTTATGAAAAGGGAATCCTCCAGATTTATCGTGGACTACAGTGCTGAGCCAGACATCCTGCCCTACAATCAGGGTACCAGCAGCCTCACTTCCTTAATTGCTTTGCCCACAAGAAGTTTCTGTTTGGAGAAATCCACCTACTTCCCTACGACACCAGCCAACACCATACAGCTGCACTCAATGAAAAGAAATGAATCAGATCTCAAAATCAACTAATTATTAGAGCTAAATAGAGGCTTGCAGTCATTAATCCAAAGTTGTCAAACTCACAGTCAGCGCAACTCTCAAGTGAGGTCTGAACCAGATTAAAATGTAATTGGGCAATGTTTAACAAAAATAAGTCAAAATGCAATACAACATATATAATGTTAATTTGTGGTTTTCTAAGTCAATATGTGGCTAGCATATTGACTTTCTATTTGAGTTTGACCACTGATGTAGTCCAACCCCCTCATTTTACAGATTAGGAAACAGAGGTCTGGAGTGCTTACATGTGCAAGATCATACAGGTAGTTAGTAAGAGATCAATTTGAAGCCAAATACTCTGTACTATGGTGTTTCAGTCAAGGCAATCCACAAACATTTATTAAGTGCCAGACACTGTGATAAGCACTGGGGATACAAGAAAGGCAAAAACATGATCCCATCCCTCAAGGAGCTCCCATTCTAATGGAAGAGACAATATCCAAACAATTACATACATAAAAGATATACAGAGTCTAAATGGGAGGTATTCCTGGGGGAAAGCACTTGAGGACCAGGCAGGGATGGGAACCAGGAAAAGCCTTCTGTATGAGATGGTAAGTGCGCTGAGTCCTAATGGAAGCCAGGGAAACCAGGAGGCAGAGATGAGGACGGGAGAACTTCCAGGCATGGGAGGCTGGCAGTGGGTGTGGGTCTGTGGGTGACAGCCAGTGAAAAGGATCAGAGTCAAGAAATGGAGTATCTCAAGGTCTGATCTTTTGTCATGCCATCCAGGGCTCTTTCCACTGTACTATGATGATGCTCCTGGGAGAGGCAAACAGAACATTTTGCATCTGGTCGTGTTGGTGATATGGAGCCTGTGGAGTTTAATGTGTAGGGGAGTGACATGGTCAGATATGTCCTCTAGAATATCAGTTTGGCAGCTTAGTGAAGGATGGATTGGAGGCGGGAGAAAGGAAGCAGTGAAACCAATTGGGAGGAAATTTTAACTCCAAGCATGAGGTGATAAGAGCCTGCCTCTATCAGGGTGGTAGCTGTGTGAATGGAGAGGAGACAGAGATGAGAGCTGTAGTGAAGCTAGAACTAGAAAGACTTGAGTTGAACAGAGCTTTAGAAGGAGACATGGAAAAGTAGGACAGCTTGGAAACTAATGTGTTGAATTTGTTATTTTCTTTTAAAGTTGAAAGCTGTACAAACAGAGATTCATGGTTTCACATACAATGCTTGTTGACTCGAATCTTCCTTTCCTGTCTTTGTATATAAAATTGCTCATATATATTAACTTTAAAATAACAAAAAATTTAAATTTAAAAATTTAAAATAAAAAAAAACCAACAACAGGAGGCAGCTAGGTGGCGCAGTGGATAGAGCACCGGCCCTGGAGTCAGGAGGACCTGAGTTCAAATCTGACCTCAGACACTTTACACTTACTAGCTGTGTGACCCTGGGCAAGTCACTTAACCCCAATTGCCTCACCAAAAAAAAAAAAAAAAGAAAAAGAAAACAAAAAGACTTGTTGAACCTTGCAAAATTTTTACTGACTGAAGGCAGTAACCAAGATATAGGGTCTTACTTAAACTTGGGTGTGAAAGGAGGACCAGAGGCACAAGCCATAGCATGTATTACCCATGTATGCTTTGCTATTCTGGACATTTCTGGAGGTTATTCATTTACCACAACACAGCCATCATAATTCCAACAGCCCACACTTTTAGAGCACATTACAGTTTATCAAAACTCTTTTTGATAAACTTTAAGAAGAGTCATAAAGAATCTTTCTTTCCCTTGTGCCTCCCTCCCTCTTACAGAAGAGAGGTGACCTAAGTATAGTAAATGTCATTTTACAGATGAGGAAAAGTCACATAGCTAGTATGGGGTCAGAGCCTGTACTTGAACCCAGGTCATCTGTCTCTAATCCTAGCACTTTGACCATTGCATTCTGCTGCCTCCAAATTTATGTTACTGACTCCGAGTGCTTAAAAAATGTTAGGCAAAAATGATATAGTAACTTACTGGGGAGAGGAAGGAGGAAGCTTTGTAGGGCTTGAAAGCTTAGTCAATCAATCAATAAATACTTGTTAAGTGCCTACTACGTGCCAGGTAATGTTCTAAGCACTGGGGATATAAAAAGAGGCAACAGACAGTACCTGCCTTTGAGGAGCTTACAATCTAATGGGGAAGACAACAGGCAAACAAATATATGCAAAGCATGCTATATATACACGATATAAAATAGAAAATAATTTACAGAGGGAAGGCATCAGAATTAAGAGGGTTGGGGAAGACTTCTTGTAGAAGGTAGAATTTTTGTTGGGACTTAAAGCAAGCCAGGGAGGTCAGTCATCAGAGTGGAGGAGGGAGAGCATTCTAGGCATGGCGGACAGTCAGAGAAAATGCCCAGAGCCTTGGCCTTGGAACAGAGGATCTGAGTCCCAGCTCTGTGATTCAATTAGCCGCGTGATCATGGGGGAGATAAGTGATTCGATTTGCAATTTCCTTTAAAACAGGAAGATGAATCCCTTCCCTGCCTCATTCCTGGGGTGCTGTGAGGGCCAGATAATCTAGTGGATGTGAAAGTGACTTGGAAAGCACTAGACAGATGTGAATGATTACTAAGAAATCAAAGCAGTGTGGAAGGATTTCAGAGACTTCAGTGTTGAGCATTCATAGTCCCTCTAGGGATTAACGGGAAGATTAAACATTGACTATTCTTTTTAAATTTCTGATATATTTTGGTATCAGACAACCGATTGCCATGAAAAGAGAATGTAAATAGCTTCTTGACCAATGGCATAGCTGTGTCAGAAAGGCTGGGCGTTAATATCCCCATCTGGATGGGAAGTTCACAGGCATTTTGCCCATCACTGCTGGACAAGCCTTCAAATGGTGAAAACAAATGGAATACAGAACTAGTAGAAAAGGTCAAGTTTGCATAGGGATGAAAGTCACCCAAGGACATTCCATTTTCTGAACTGCCCCCAACAGCTCCTTTGAAATATCTGCTTCCTTCTTCAGAGCTGGTCATGTATTACATCTGCTCAAAAATCTTCAATATCTCCTTACTACCTGATAATTCAAGTTCAAACCCTTCTGTCTGGCATTCATGGTCACCCACGGATTGGTACCACTTTGTCTTTCCAGCTTTGTCTCTTAGCATTCTCCTTTTGGTGCATTCTAGGTTCTGGCCAAACTAGACCAGTCTCTGCCTGCAGTCCATGCCATGCCTTCCTTCTACCCAACTCCCCCAATGCTCAACACATTCTATACTCCCCAGCTTCCTTGCTTTTGCTACCATCACCTGTGCATAGGATGCCCACCCTTTCCCCTTTTGTGAACTAAATTCCTTTAAAGCCCAATCCAAATGCCTTTTCTTCTTGTTCAGCAAAGACCTTCTTCATATCACATGTGGGTCTTTGCTTTGCACTTTTCTAATGGAGTCAGGAAGATCTGAGTTCCAATCCAGCCTCAGACACTTACTAGCCACGTGACCCTGGGCAAGTCACTTAACCCTGTTTGCTCAGTTTCCTCATCTGTAAAATGAGCGAGAGAAGGAAATGGCCGACCACTCCAGTATCTTTGCCAAGAAAACCCCAAATGAGGTCACGAAGAGTCAGACAAGATTGAAACGACTGAACAACAACAACAACAAATGTACTTACCAAGTGCCACTATGTACTATAGTAAGTTCTGGGTGTCCCTGTATGTTATCATCCTCCTTCTGATCTGTACAATAGCTGAGAGCAGGGTCTGTACATCATCTAAACATTGTTGGCCCCTGCCCCAGCACTTAGCATGGTGTTCCCTAATGAGGAGGTGCTTAATAAATGGCTGCTGTTGTTCTTAGAGACCTGTGTCCACTTTACCAAAGGAAATCCTGGTCCAAGGAAGAACTGATGTCTCCACATCCCTGGAATGTGTCTTTTAGTGACTCATCATAAACTGTTTTCTAAGAGGAAGGTGCAATGGTACAAAAAGCTGCTGGGCCTCTGGTCCCAAGAACCGGGTTCTCTGCCTCTTTTTCCCAGCGTCTGGCTTCCAGCATGCTGATGAATCTTGCAAGCCCTTAGTTTCCTCATCTGTATCATGAAGGCACAGGGCTAGATCTCTTAAGCTCCTTCTAACTCTGACACTCTATGTTCAATGAATCTAAGACATTTTCAGGCTCTGAGTGGTTAGAATTGTTCCATGACTGGAGTTCAGTTCTGATGGGGAAGAGTATCCAGAAAGGAGGAAACGGTCAGTTTTCCCATCCCTTTCCAATGGAAGTCTCCTCAATATATTTTAGGTGATAACGTGGAAAACTGTTAGTGTTCTTTAACCATGTAAACTTGACTAGATTTTCACACAAACCAAGGAAGGAGGTAAGCTGGGTCTCCCAGAAGCATGGAGTGGACACAGACACAAACCTTGTCTGTCAATGCACTTGGCGGAGGCGCAGTGACTCATCTAGGAATCAGGAGTTGGGTTCTAGTGTTAGCTGAACTACCACTACATGGAACCTTGGGCATATCACAGAACCACTGAAGACCAGAACTGGAAGATGCCTTAGAATCACAGAACCTAACATTTTACAGTGGGGGGGGGGGCTTAGAATCCCAAAACATAGGATGTCTGAGCTAGTACGGGGTTTAGTAGGACAGAATACAGAATATCAGAACTGGGAGGCATCTTAAAATAACAGAACCAAAGAATGTTAGGAGGCTTTGGAATAATAGGACACAGATTAGCAGAGCTGGCAGGGACCTCAAAAACCACGGAATCATGGCGTTGCAGAGCTGGAAGGAGCCTCGGGGATCAATCCAACTCGGCTATTCTTTCCTCTCCTCACCCCTCCCCCTCTTTGTTTTCCTTTTTACCAGCTAAGGAAACCAGGGCCCCTTTTGACTACCCAAACTTCAGTTTCTTCATCTGTAAAAAGGGGTTAATAATTCCTCACAGGGCTATTCATGAGGATCAAATGAAATACTCTGTATGAAAGTGCTTTGGGAACTGTACAGTCCTATACGGATAAAAGGAATAGTTATTTCTTTCCTCCAAGCATTGGAGGGAAAGGAATAAAGTTGAAAAGAGTTCTTCCCTGTTAGAGAGAGTACATGGAATCTCAAGCCTAGAATAGAGCAGGAATGGTGACTTGCAAAAAAGAAAATTCTTTGGAGAAGTTTCTCCCCCCACCTTGTACCCCTCTTCTTCTCCCAGGTAAAAGTGATCACTCCTACCTCAAATTTCTCTTAGCCCTTTGCCTGACTGTTTTGCCTTGATCTGGCTCTCCTTCACTGTTTATGTTCCCACTGATTCCTTCCCTGTCAATTTGAAGGCAAGGCCCATGTCACTTTTTACCTCTGTATCCTCAGTGCTCCAGAGAGCTGCCTTGTTTGGTACAGTTTTGTTGAATTAGTTTTTTAGAGGAAAATTCTATGGCATTTTCATTGTTATGGAAAACCACACTGTTCTTCAATTTTCCCCTCCCCAGGATTTCACCAGTCTCTCCCTACCTCCCCACCCTTAGATTCAGGCCACATTCTGGAAAGTGCTGCTATGATGCCTCGGCCATGCTCTGTGCTCAGACACGGAGAAAGAGTAAATCTTTCTTCCTGCCATCTTGGTAACTCAGTCTAGATGCAGAGTGAACCTTATTTACAAAGAAGCCTTTGGGCACCATAATCATTGGAGAGATGTGGAATTCTGAAAGTCAGGAGACTTGGGCTGGAGTCTCAATTTTATAATTTACTAGCTGTGCATTTTGGGTCACAGGAAAAGCCCTGAATCATCTAGTTGGAGACAGAAGAGTAGATTTGAATTATGCCTCTGGCAGCATCTAGTGCTACGACCTTAGATGAATCTCTTTGCTTCTGTGGTTCTCAATGTCCTCCTCTAGAAAATGAGGACTCTGGACTTGGTTCAAAAAAGCTCCCTTTCTTTGACCTTGAATATTTTTGCAACTTTGGGAATTCTCTTCTCTAAACCTTGTCTCTCGCCAGTGCCTAGCACAATGCTCTGAACATAATAGGCACTCATAAATGTTTTCAAATCTTCCCACTCTAACAGTCTAGGCTTGATTGGTGCTAAAATCCCTTTGCCCCAGGCCCCAGGTCTAATACTCACCCTGTCGCCATGGTCAAAAGTCTTGAGTTTAGGTAGTGCCAAGACTTTCACCTCTGATACTTGGGCTGAGTTTCGGTGGAGACCTGGCACCTTACACAGGCAATAGCTCTGGTGCAGACTCGACTTAAAACCCAACAGGAAAAGGAAATAAGAGTTTAGCTGCAAAGGGGAAATAGCACCAAGTTAAAAATTGAAACTCAGGGCTAGAAAATAGAGAAACAGAAGTACAGCTCCCCAGTCTCAGAGTGTGGGAGGGGGCAAACTAGAGATCTCATCCGGAAATCCTGCTAAGCAAGGGTTATTTTATTTATGTTGAGGCTGCAGGTCTCAGGTGTTGGGGGTAATGGGGAAGGTGGAAAGGAAGTGCTGGTTAAAAAAAAGTGTGACACCTTGAAGGCACTTTTGAAATCATCTTATCCAATTCCCTTAAGTCACATGAGGAAACTGAGGCCCAGAGAAAGACTAGTCCAACGTCTCATGGTTAGCAAGTGACAGAGCAGAATTTTGAACCAAGATCTTCTCTCTTATTTCTGAGGTACTTTCCACTTTACTGTGGTGCCATTTGGAAAGATTTATTGTATCATTAATGGATAGCTCATGTGCCCATTGTCCCTTTACTTCTCTACCCAATATTCACTTGTACATGTGTCAAAGCATTCATTTACTCTGTTCACTACTGAGAAGGATGCTCTGAGACACGGAATAGCTAGTGTTTATATATTACTTTAAAGTTTGCAAAACACTTTACACAGGTTATGACATTTAATCCTTACAACACCTTTGTCAGGCAGGTGCTGTTATTATCCCCATCTTACAGATGAGTAACTTGGGGCATCTAAGTGGAACAGCAGAGAGAGCGTTGGGCCTGGAGTCAGGAAGATTCAAATCTGGCCTCAGACGCTTACTAGCTGTGTGACCCTGGGCAAGTCACTTAACCCTGTTTGCCTCAGTTCTTCATCTGTTCTCTCCTCTTCAAAATGAAGATGCAGCACTATACGACCTCTAGGGGGCCCTTCCAACTTTGTTGTTCTGAAATCCCAGAAATAGATCCATTAGTTTGGTACCATGTGGACATAGCCTGACTGGGCATATGAGACGTTGTTCTCTCTCTCTTGAGGCTGGAGGTCATGCTCCATACCAATTGATTGCTTTAATAGGTTGTGGATATCTCCTCCCCCCCACCCCCACCCCAGATCCCCATGACAAGACTGCTTTTTGACCATTATAGAGAGAGGACCCTTGGTCAGGTTGGATTCAGGAGTGGGGAACCTGAGGCCTCGAAGCCGCAGGATTAGATGACCTCTGATATTCCTTCCAACTAAGAGATTCTGTAATTCTTCTATTCTTTAAGAAACTCAGTAAGTGAAACCTTTTTTTTTTAAATAAGAGGGCTGAGTTGGGCATCATTGTTTCACATCTGATCTTACTGGGAAGGCTACTAGCTTATTCCCTTCACAAATAATGCTTGCTGATTAATTATTTCACATTGTATTGGAAATCCTAGCAATAGCAATAAAAGAAGAAAAAAGAAATAGAAGGAATCAGAATAAGGAATGAGGTAATAAAACTATCTCTTTTTTGCAAAGAGCTAGGTTTTGAACCTGTGTCCTCTGGCTTCCAAATCCAGTGCGTCTTCCCTCTCACCCCATGCTGCTTCTCCCATTTACCCTTCTTGGCCCATCATGCATTCTCCTCCTCCTTCACACACTCTATGGTCCAGCCACACTGACGTATTTGCCAAATCTTCACACTTGAAAAGCCATCTCTTATCTCTGTGCCTTTACAGTAACTGGTTCTCGTCCCTCTTTGAATCTGAGCTTCCTTCAAATGCCAATTCAAAAGCCACCTCCAAGTGAGTACTATTCAGATCCCCAATTCCCATTCCCCCCAAAAAAGGTCAGGAAAGACTAGTACTTACCCCCTGAACCCCTGCCTTCCCCCACTCCCCCACTATAAAATTATCCAGTATCTGCTTTGTATATACTTTGCATATGCCCATATATGTCCATGCCTTTTGCTGTTTTTGTAGAATGTTAGCTGTTTGAGGGCTAGGCCTGCTTCACTGTAGTCTTTGTATTTCTAGAGCATTGCATGGTACCCTGGTGCATAGTAGTAATTCATAAATATTTGTGATTATTATATTAAACAGTAACAAATATACAGAGCTACAAAGATAACTAGTGATAATGGTTCATATTTATATTGTACTTTATAATTTATAAAGAATTTGACATCCATTATCTTATCTGATCCTCCCAACAAGCACATCATTTTACTCATGAGGAAACTGAGGCCCAGAGAGATAATGACTTGTCTGCAATCACACAGCTACTAGGCAGTGAGTTAAGACCCAGTCCATCTTTGTGGAGTTCACAACATGTCAGATGGATATTACCCAAGAGGGATAAGACCTATTCTGAGCAATCTGACTGTTTTCTTTTGTTTAAACATGTAAAATCTTTTGGTTTATGTGACTGTGATTTGGGCTGGTTTTTAATAATACAGTGGAAATAATATAAAGAAAATTTCTGGAATGCTTTTAACTGGGTATTATGATGTCCCCATCCTAGACACTTGGGTTAGTACGATGTCTTCCTTTCTGTCCCCCAAAACCCAAACTCATGAGAATAAGTCACCTGAGCATCATGACATTTCCATGGGCATCAGACAATGACTACTCCCTCTCTGATGGAATGGGCACCAATGCTTCCATCCACAGGAATATGCCCAAGTTCCATTAGGGAGTGTTATTTCCTCTTTTTATCCCACATCTCCAATACTGGCAAGAATATATGATTCTGATTCCAAAGCAGGCTTAAACTCCAAGGTAAATAATGAGAAGAAAATCACCATATATATATATATAAATGTTCATAGCAGCACTTTTTGTGATAGCAAAGAACTGAAAGCAAAGTAGATACCCATTGATTGGGAAATAGCTAAACAAATTGTGGTCCATGAATGTAATGGAATAGTACTGAACTATAAGAAATGGCCAATATAATGAATACAGTGAAGAATGGGAAGATGCATATTAACTGATGCAGAGTGCAGTAAGAAAAGCCAATAAAACAACATACACAGTGACTAGAAGGTAAATGGAAAGTACCACAAAAAAAAATTCAGTTGCAAAATTACAAAGAATAAACATGGCTCCAAAGAAGATACTTTAAGTCCTCTCATTTGCTGAAGTTGGAGGTTCATGACTGTGAACATTGCATATATTTTAAGACTTTTGCCATATGTTGATCAGTTTGGATTTTTTCCTTTTTTGTCTTTAAAAATATTATTTTTATATGGAGTAGTTCTCTAGGAGAGGACAGAAAAAAGCTATTGGGGAAAATTTTGGTGATACAAAGAAAAATAAGAAGTATCAGTAAAATTTGTTTTTTTTCTAAAGAACATCTGATTCCTTAGTGTCAGCTCAGATAACTCAGTCCTTAGAATTGCATTCCTTCACATAGTGTGGCAGTTAATGTAAGACAACAGATATTTAGTACACACACACAGTAGGCACTTTTGTCTCTTGGATAGACACATCCAGGAGGATATAGACTAATGTATGTCCACTATGTCTAATTTGGCCCTGGAATAATCAAAAGTGATAGTCATTGTCTCATTACATCTTAGCCCATTTCCCCAAGTGATCCAGTTTACCTGGCTTGGAGCAGCCGACCCTATTGTCAATTCAAGCTGATACACATTCCCTTCCTGAAGCATCATTTAGCAGTAGAAGATTGTGAAAGAGACTTGATTTTGAGTCCCAGATCTACCACCAGCTAGTTCTCTGTGGCCTTGGGAAAGTCACTTGACATCTGTTTTAAGTCTTAGTTTCATAGCACAATTATCTGTAATACATTATGACTTTCTCCATTGTGGTTTCGATGTATTGCGAGTTAGCATAAGAAATTAAATGGAGAGTTTTGTGGAAGCTGTAGATGACACATGAAGACCAGTAGACAATATGTAAAAAGTTTTGAAGCTCAGAAATGCATAAAATATACATATAGTATTGTATAACATCAACATATTTTATCTTTTAATACTATAATTAGTTTAGACTTCTTCTCTGGCACAAATGGAGGGCCAAAAAATTTATGTGGATTTTCCAGATCGTGGGGGCACCATGCTTCTAACCCCTGGGATGTGAAAAAAATAACTTTATTTAGACTTTAAAGGGATCATAGAGATCATCTGGTCCAATTCCCTCATTTTACAGAGGAAGGAAATTGAGGCCCAAAGAGTAGAAGTCAATTGCCAAAGGTCACAGAGTTACTAAGTAGTAATTCTGGGATTCAAGCCCATACTTTTAGACTCCAAATACATTGCTGTTTTCTGTTATAACAGTTTACTCATCCATAAAGTGAGGAGGTCAGACTAAGTTATTACTAAACTCTTATGGCTTTGGCATTCTACATTCTATGATTGAAATTATTTTTAAATTTTTTTATTTCATTTTTAATTTATGGAATAAAATAAGCATTTCCATAGTATAATAAAAAAAAGATGATTGCACATGAAACTGCACATCTATTACATACAATTTGTTAGTCTTTTTAAATATATAATAAAGTTACCACTTTTCTTCCTTCCTTACCCCTCCCCCCTGCTCTAGAGATGGCTACCATTAAACACAAATGAGTATATATATGTAAAATCACTCTATACATACTTCTATTTATCAGTTCTTTCTCTGGATGCACATAGTTTCTTCCTTCACAGGTCCTCTGTAGTTAATTTGGGTATTTATACTAGTCAAAATAATTTAATCACTCAAAGTTGTTCTTAAAATAATATTGCTGTTACTTCTAAGATCTCTTACAGCTCTGACAGTCTGTAAGTCTTTCATGTGTGTTCTCTTTAATTAGACTATAATGTCTGTGCAATCAGAGACTGTGTCATATCCTGCAACATCTAGTACAGGACAGGGCACAGAATAGGTATTCAATAAATAGGGGCTAATATCCCCAGAATGTTACTATTCTCACCCTAACAATGATCCTTTTATTATTCATGAATTTTAAAAATCATATTGAATTTTATCACATTTAGTTTTTGTACCCTCTTGATATTTTTCAATGCCAGCTGTGTGCTCTACAATATTTTTTACAGATTAATTAATCTGAAAAAGATCTGGGAGTCTTAGTGTATACCAAACTCAATGAGATAACATAAGGAAGTTAATGCAATCCATTGGGTGCATTAAGAGAGTTATGATGCCCAGGAGCAGGGAGGTGGTAGTGCAAATGGACTCTGCCCTGGTTGGATTGTACTGGAGTATTGTGTTCAGATCTCAGGACCACCCTTTAAGAAGGATATTGAGAAACTGGAATATGTCCAGAGGAAGGCAATCTAGTTGGTAAAGGCCCTCAAGTTCCTGCTTTATGTGAATTCATTGATGGAAATGGGGACAACTGAGGGATAAGAAAACTTAGGGAGGATATGATAGTAATCAAAGTATTTGAAGGGTTGTTATAAGGAGATAGAATGGATTTTATTTTCTTTGATTTCAAAGGGTGAAAGTTTGAAACAAACTCATTTAGGCTTGAGATAGGGAAAAAAAATTCTTCACAATTATGAGTTGTCCAAAAGTATAATGGACTGCTGTGGGAGGGAGTGCGTTTCCTCTACTAGAGGTCTTCAAGCAAAAGCTGCGTGGTCATTCGTTGGACAAGTTTCAGGAGAGATTCTTCTTTAGGCATGGGTTAGACTAGCTAGCCTCAGTTCTCTTCTAACTCTGAAATTCTGTAACTTTCTAGCTCCTTTAGACTATTGCATATTGGTCAGTTATTATTTCAAAACAGATTCATGATCTAAGCAGACCCTCTGTGAGAAAAAGAGGGCACCACCAGAAACCAAAACATCCATACTCCCTAAAGTGTGAAAGAGGGCAACTTGGTCCTTTGTTTGAATACCATGGGATTGACATAGGGAAGAACCTGCTGGGTTCTAGAGGGGCAACATAATATTGTGAGAAAAAAAAAAGGGCTAGATTTGAAGTCCAAGGACTTAGATTCAAATCCCGGTTCCATTACTTCCTGCTTGTGAGCCACTCTCTAGAACTCAGGTTCCTAAAAAATGAGGCAATTGGATGAGATGATTTCTAAGGTCTTTTCCTTCCTTCTTAAACATTTAACTTTTATTTTATTTTATTTTCTCAGTTGTTGTTGTTGAGTTATTTCAACTGTCTGACTCTCCATGACCCCATTTGTAATTTTCTTCGCAAAAATACTGGACTGTTTTGCCATTTTCTTCTGCAGCTCATTTTACAGATGAGGAACTGAGGTGAACAGGGTTAAGTGACTTGCCCAGGGTCACACAGCTAGTAAGTGTCTGAGGTTGAATTTGAACTCAGGTCTTCCTGACTCCAGGCCTGGCACTCTATCTGCTGCACCACCTAGTTATAATTTTTTCAATTACATGTAAACAAAAATTTTTAACATTCTTTTTTTTAAATTTTCAGTTCCAAATTCTCTCCTTTCTTCCTCTCTCTCCTCCTTAAGAAGGCAAGCAATTTGATATCATACATGTGCATTCATCAAAACATTTCCATATTAGCCATGTTGTAAAACACAGATCAAAAAATCCAAGAATAAAAAAGTAAAAAAGAAAAAAAGCTTCAATCTACATTCAGACTCCCTCAGTTCTTTCTGTGGAGGTAGATAGCATTTTCTCATCCTAAGTCCTCCAGAATTGTCTTGGATCATTGTGCTGAGAATAGCTAAGCCATTCACAGTTGGTCATCATACAATATTGATGTGACTGTGAACAGTGTTCTCCTGGTTCTGCTCACTTCACTCAGCATCAATTCATGTAAGTCTTTCTAGGTTTTTCTGAAATCTTCCTGCTCATCATTTCTTATAGCATAATAATATTCCATTACAACCATATACCATAACTTGTTCAGCCACTCCCCAGTGGATGGGCATCCTTCATTTTCCAATTCTTTGCCACCACCAAAAGAGCTGCTATAAATTCTAAGGTCTTTTCCAGCTCTATGATCTATGTAAGATATTGGAGGTGGGAAGGGAAGGGAAAAAAGGGGGTTGGAATGGGACTTTTCTTAACAACAGGAGATGGCATTTGCCACAGCTTCATTTTTCTATACAGTGCTTCCTGTGGTCTACCTCACTTCCTGCCCTCACATTACAAAGCAACCTCATAAGTCTCACCACATGCCAAATAAGTGTGTCAAAGAAGCTAGATGCAGACTATAGGCTAACAAGCTATACAATCAAAAGCCTTTTAAGGTAAACTCAAGCAGGAAGTGGCATAATGTCAGAGAATGAGCACTGGATTTGGAGTCAGATGACCTGAGTACAAATGCTGCCTCTGCTATGTATTACTTGTGGGAATTTGAGCAAGTCCTTTCCCTTCTCTAGATCTCAAAGGTGAGGGGGAATGGACTAGATGAACTCTCTCTCTCTTTCTCTCTCTCTCTCTTTTTTTCTTTTTGCTTTTTGGTGAGGCAATTGGGGTTAAGTGACTTGCCCCAGGGTCACACAGATAGTGTCAAGTGTCTGAGGTCAGATTTGAACTCAGGTCCTCTCAACTCCAAGGCTGGAGTTCTATCCACTGCACCACGTAGCTGCCCCTAGATGAACTCTTAATGACCCTTCTAGCTCTGATGTCCTATGGTCTGTGATTCAAAATGGAGAATTTGGGATGAGGGATAAACAGCAAGTCAACTGAGCCTTCAGGAACAGACCAAAGCCAAGAGGCTGGCCCTGTGCAAATCTCAGAATCAGAGAATCTGAGGTATCCTAGAGAATTAGGTATCCTAACTCTACCTGCTGAGAGGACAAAGTACATTCTTGGGCATTCTCCCATCTATCACCTCCATACCTTGCCTTTTACTTTAAGCTGTCTTTCTCTACCCCTCACTCCCTACTTGCTCAAGGTCTCCCAATGCCTCAAATCATTCCTTCCTTCCATCAAAACTTACCCCACAAATCTGCTTCTTCTCCCTCCCTCTCCCCACCACCTTCCCAGCCCAGGCCAGGTGCCTTACTCAAAACTACACAGATCTGGGTAATCCGTGTGTTTTTTATTACCTCAGTGAAGACTACAGTCTATCTACACCTTAGAAGGTGATTGGGGACCTTTTGTGACTCAGACAATTCATCACCTGTTGGACAACTTTCCGTGACTACCATCTCTGAACTTAGCGTGGCTGGCGGTTACACTGAACAGACGCCCAAGTTGACTGCCGTTCTGTCCTTGAAGGCTTTCCCATGTGGTAGGCCTTTCCAGAGTTTGCCCTCTACCGGCATATCCTCCTAGAGCCTGAGATCACCTCTCTGCTATAGGAAGGCATCAGAAAAGGAGAGCAGCATACTTAAATGGAATAAAAAACTCAGGTGTCAATGGTTCTAGTCCTTATTTCACCATTTGTTAGGTACAATATAACACTAAGATACCGTTTATTAAGTACTTTATTTATTGATAACCTGAAAATAGCCAGTACCTACCTAGTTCTTGAACTCAGAGAGGTGCCTGGCATATAGTAAGCACTTCATAAATGTTTATTGAATGAATGAAATAGTTTGCTCAAGGTCATATGTCTAGTAAGTGGAAGAGAAGATTTGATCCACAGTCTTCCCACTCCAAGTACATTTTCCCCATTAACTTAATTATCTGAGCCTCTATTTTCTCTTCTGTAAAGTGGTATAATAATACTCATCTTGCTGGCCTTACAGATTATTTTATTTATTCCATAACTATTTATTTATCATCTACTTTGTTTTTAGCCCCGTGGGAGACACTTACATGTGCTACAAAATCTGGAGCTCTCTCAGAGCTCTGACAAGTAGGATAGATTTAAAAAAAGAGTATTATAAGAACTTCATTAAGTAGTATGAGATTGTTGTGAGGATAAAAATGGAGATAGGAAGCATTCTGTAAACTTGAAAGCCTTTAGAAAATGATGAAGCTCTTTGAAAACTGTGAAGCTCCTTGTAAACTAGAAAGCCTTTATTAATTTGTGAAAATTCTTATCGATGTTAAGTCTTTTAATCTGTAAAGTTTTGTAAACTTTAGAATGCCCTGTGAATGGCAATGCCCTTTGAAAACTAAAGTTTTCTTGTACATTCTTAAGCTTGTTGTAAATATTTAAGGCCCTTTATAAACTATAAAATGACCTACAAATGTCAAAGTCCTTTATAAATGACTTTATAGGAAGGACTTGCATAAAACTTTGTTAACTGTAAATCATTATAGGGGATGCAAAAGATGAGTGTTACGGACTAGTGTGGGAATCAGGAAGAATGGTCTTCTAGAGAACAATGGCACTTAGGAAGAAATATTAACTCAAGGGATTGACTAGTGGTGGGAATTTCAGATTCAGTGGCAGGGCTGGCAGAGGAAAGGTTGGGGCAAATGGGCCTTTCTCAAGGTTCTTCAGAGCATGTTATACAGATGGCGGCTTCTCCTACCCATACAGAATAACTACAAAGAATCCTTAAGCCTCTGTAGAAAAATCAATCAATAAACATTTATTAAGCACCTACTATGTGCCAGGCTCTATGCTAAGTGCTGGGGATACAAAAAGAGACAAAAGACAGTCCCCATCCTCCAGGAGTTTACAATCTAATGGAGGAGACAACATACAAACAAATATAAACAAAACAAGTTATATACAGGATAAATACGAAATAGTCAACAAAGGAAGGCATTGGAATGAAGACGGTTTGGGGAAGGAAGGAACATGGGATGTTGGGCTAGCCATCTACAACCAAGCTGAATTGAACACCTGCTAGCAGGGACAAGGCTAGAATCCTCAAGTTGTGAGGGAGCTCAGAGGTCATCTAGTACAAGCCTTTCCCCAGGAGGGGAAAATCAGGCCGAAAAGGAGGAAGTGACCTACCCAAGGTCACAAAGTTAGTTAGTGGCAGAGCTAGAATGAAGGGCCCAGGTCTTTTCATTCTCTTTTGGATGGGGTGGGAGCAGTTTGGAAATTCTTCAAGGAGAAAATGGAGCCTGCTTGTTAGAATAGCAAAGTCTAATTACTCTTGCAGACTGCTGATTTTCCCTACAACAACCCTATGGGTTCAATGGATGTTATTACAATTTTTTAGATAAGGAAATGGTATGGATGTTATTGCCATTTTTTAGGTAAGGAAACGGAGATCTAAAAAGAAGTGATTCATCCAAGCCATTAAGTTTTAGAACTGATATTCAAAGCTGGGTTTCTTGATGCCCAGGATCATTGGAATTCAGAATTGGAAATAACCTTAACACGCAATCTAGTCCAATCTAGGTAAGCCCTGGCAGCTAGGTGGTGCACTGGATAGAGTGTAGGGCTTGCAGTCAAGAAGCCCTGAGTTCAGATCTAGACTCATACATTAGTTTTGTGACCTTGGGTAAATCACTTAACTTCTGTTTGCCTTAATTTCTTCAATTCTAAAATGGGGATCATAATAGCACCTATGTCCCAGGGCTGTTGTGAGGATCAAATGAGATAATACTTATAATATTTGTAGCACATTACCTGGCACATAGTAGACACTATATAAATGTTACCTATTATTATTACTATTACTAAAGTCACATAGTTGCAACAGGAGAGCAGGACTTGAAATCTTACTACAGTTCTAGTGCTCTTTCCTTTCTACCCCACGCATTTGTGATATTTACTTTAGAGCAGACCTGTACAACTTGGCAGTAGGTAGGGGCCCAAAATTAAAATAGGCTAAACTTCTTCAGGCTGCAGAAAGGTTTTCAGCAGCTTACTTTCCAAGTAAAGGTATAATTAATGATTAAACTATTTTGCAAATAAACCATATTAAAAAAGGGAAATTTCAATTAATATCAATTACACTTATTACTTAAGATTTTTATTTATCATGAAATCACACTAATGTTAAAAATATTACTTTGCTAAGCATTACAAGTTTTAATACATTTTTCAGATTTTCTTACTGTTTACATCTAATTAATGGGATGTATTACACTTCTTGTCAGCAATCAGTTTATCATACTCCAGAGTCATGTTTGAAATAGATTTTTTTAGAAATCTGAAAACTAACCTCAGCAGCCACCTCATTTTCTGAGTTTGCTTTCTTGAAAAACCATTGTTCCCCACTGAGATTTTTCAACAATTTGTATGCTTTAATTTTGTTTTTAATTGGCATCCAATATTTTGATTCAGTATGTTTTGATTCAAAATGGCAACAAAGATTGAATTCCTTCAGAATGGCTATTACTTCTTGGCAAACAAGGCACAATATTTTGTGTCTCGTGTAAGTAAACAAGTATCTATTTGTCCACTCTGGATTAAACACTCTATGTTCTGATTTGATATTCCATTTCTTTTTATCACCTATTTTACAAAGACACCCCAAAAACTTTAATGTTAGAACCAAAAAATCTCCACAACAATTGCTCACATACAAAGAAATACTGAACTGAGTGTCTGACCTTGGAGGGAGCGCCAGACACTCATGTAACTTGGAGGGCGGCCGCACAGTGAGGGGGGGAAGAAACCCTCGCATTGTTGCCGCTAATCACTTCATGGGCATCAGCTTTGTTGGCACATGGCTGCACTCACTTTGTCCCTGTTCAACACCAGTAACTACCGAAAACACAGTGAAAAGATACAACTCTCACTCCTCTCAGACTAGAGACAGACTGAGGACGGTTGGTTGCTGTGGGTCACACTACACACAGGAGAGAGTGCACAGTGGCAACCCACCCACCAAGTTACATGATGGGCGCAATAATGACTAGTGGAAGGGTGGGTTAAACCGGGCATGGACAAAACACCTTTTACATCTTTACTTTCTTTTATATCCTCTACATTTTTTGTGGGCCACTCGAAATCCTTTGGCAGTGGCCTGCAGGCCATAGGTTGTGCAGGGCTGATTTAGAGCTTTCAAATTTTTTCACATACAATAGCTCATTTGATTCCGACAACACTTTATGAGTTATATAATTCAAGTATCATTATTACTCTAATTTTGCAGGTGAGGAAACTTGGGCCTAGAAGGGGGGAGTGACTTGTCCAAGATCACATAGGAATGAGTGGCAGAGCCAGAGACTAGAACCCAGGTCTATTGTACTTTGTACTATTATCTGAAACTTAAAGGAAAAAAGTAAAAGTTTGGAATATTAGGGGTCAAAAGTCACAAAGAAAATCAGGACTATTCCTATTAGTAGTCTTACTCAGGTCCCATTATGAAGAAGTATTTCAAAGGGCACACCATCAGTGAATCAGGGCTGTATTTAAATGGCACATTTCCCAGCATTTTTAAAGAACCCTTAAAATATTTAAGAAATATTTTTAAGAAACCCCAACCCTGATGATCTATTCAGTGACCATTACAGAAAGGTCATCATCTACCTCTTATTTTTGATGCTAATAATAATATTAGAATCTTGTGCATTTGCATAGGCCTTTATATTTTTCAAACTGTTATCTCCTCCATTCACTATTTATCACCACAAGTATTTTGTATGCTGTAAAGCTTTAAAGAAATGTGAGTGATCTTCTCCCAATGATCCAATGAGGGAGATAGTGTAAGTTTTACCCCCATTTTAGAGAGGAGGAAACTCAGGGTCAGATCCCAAGCTCACACAGCTAATATTAGAACTGAGGCAGGTCTCCTAACTTCACCTTCAGCTTCACAGCATCCTTGGGATGGAAACAGGACAAGGATCATTAACTCCTAAAACTTAGAGAGAGGAAATAACTTGGTCACAACTATAGCAACAGCTAGTGGTAGAATCTAGAAAAGAACCTGTCCCTCTATACCTTGGCACAATGGGAAGGAAGATCAGGGTGCTAAAGGGTCAAATGACCCAGGTTCTTGTCCTTCCTTTGCCCTTCTGAGCCCATGATTCCAAGGCCCTTTTAGGAGTGCAGATGTTATAGGTTCTATGAGTCTAAGGACACTTTTAGCTTTGACATTCTATGATCTGAGGAGGTGAAGCTGCCATTTTTTAAGGACAAGATACTCTAACCTGTGTAGCAAAGATCTTGCAACTATATCTTTTTCCTGCTAAATTTTCAAGTAACTAGCTTTCCTCCTCACTCCCCTCTGCCTACCTTCTTTTTCCCATTACCATGAACAATCTTGGTAATATCAAACTCTACCCTCAGAGGAAGGAACCCTTGACTACGTTTGCTTCTTGCCTTTTATAAATGGTGGGCTCCAGGCAATGAGTCTAAACCTTATGAAGAGCAGGGACAAGGGAACCATTTATAGACCATATGGAGGCAAAGAAGTGGCTGTCACATATACAGAAATCTCTCTTGTGATGCTGTATGCAACCGAGTCAGCTAAACATGCAGCAACAGAGAGATCAGCAAATCCACATTATCTAGGGCACTGCAGTGCTGGGAAGGTGGGTGCTCTGGGAATGAGAGATACTTGAGATGCACCTTTTGCGTGGAGCTACAGTCCTGCCTGACCATGCATGGTGGCCAACAGTGGCCAACCACTCCACAGAGGCCTCTTCTCCTGGCTAGATAATTGCAGAGGATGTGGCAACTCATCAACAGCATGAAATGCAAAGAAACTTCAGCAGAACCTAAATTAACCAGAAGCTAATTAAAATTAACTGACGAGGGCCCTCTGTTAATGAGAACTGTCTTCCTGTCTCACCTAGAGGGAAAAGAATTGCAGAATGTTAGAGCTGGACTAGAGTGTGGATCTTGTCTCTCTTATTTTAGAAATGAATAATTGAATCTCATGATGTGAAACTATCAATAGATCTGTCAATAAGTATTTATTAGGTGTTTCAGACCCTCATCCCCTCTCCCCTGGACTGGTACAATGATGTCTCAACTAGTCTCTCTCCATCAAGTCTCTCCCTGCTCCAATCTATCCTCCATAAAGATGCCAAAGCAGTTTTCCCTGAGCTCAGGTCTAATCACAGCTCTCCCTTATTCAATAAACTCCAGTGGCTCTCTATTATATATCAGATCAACTACAAAGTCATCTACTTCTAAAGGTCTTCACAGCCTGGGTTCAACCTAACTTCCAGCTTCCTCTCCTTGCTGCACTCTACAGTTTAGCCAGCTGACTGTCTTGCTGTTCCTCTCCCATAGTACTCCATTTCCTGGCTCTGTCCTTTCACATTAGCCACCCCTCATGCTTGTAATGCATACCCTTCTCACCCCTACATCATGGGATTCCTTATTGCTTTCAACATTCACCTCTAGCACTACCTTCTCTAGGAAACCTTTCTTGACTCCCACTCCAAGTGCTCCTACCTTCTGTCCTAAACTACCTTTTATCTGTTACATTTTATTATAAACATATACATATATATTCTGTATATATTTATACATACTTACAGATCAGCAAAACTACACATTATCTCCCTCATGGGTCTCTTCAAGAGCAGAGCCTATTTCATTTTTGTGTTCCTAATGCCTAGCACATAGCAGGCGCTTAACAAATGTTCATTGATCGATTAATTCCCTGCCATATGCAGATCCTATTCTAGACACCTGAGATTTTTAAGACAAAAAAAAAGCCCTGCTGTCAAGGACTTTACATTCTATTAAGAGAAACAACATGTACTTATTATTGTTCAGTCATGTCTGACTGTCTGTGACCACATTTGGGGTTTCCTTGGCAGAGATACTGGAGTGGTTTGCCATTTCCTTCTCCAGCTCATTTTACGGATGAGGAATTGAGGCAAACAGGGTTAAGTAACTTGCCCAGGGTCACACAGCTAGTAAGTGTCTGAGGCCGGATTTGAACTCAGGAAGATGAGTCTTCCTAACTCCAGGACTGGCACTCCATCCACTGTGCTACCTAGCAGCCTGACAATAGATTCATTTATAAGTCTATACAAAATATATTTAAAATAAATACAATGTCTTTGGACAGAGTATACTAGCAGCTGGGGGATCAGGAAAGGCATCATGTAGGGGGTGATGCTTGAGCTAAGCTTTGAAAGAAACCAGGGGTCCTGAGAAATGGAGGTGAGAAGGGAATGCAATCCAGATGTGGAAGACAGAGTGTGAAGGTCTCGAGCAGCATATTGGATCGAGACATCTGGATCTTGCAGATGTTATTATTGTGAGCTTCTCAGACACTGTAGGTCTTATGGGAAGGGGAACTGTTTGCTCAGCAGTCTCCAAATGGTATTTTCTTCCTAAAGACTGACGAATGAGACTAATGGGCTATTTGTGTGTACATAGTTTGGTATGCTGGGCTTCTGTGAATCTTTCACATCTTCTGGGTTTTCTGTGATAGGTGAAATATGCTTTGATACCTTATATTGTACATTGAGCTTCTATGTGGGAGTTTGAAGGGGCAGGGTAGAGGTTCTGTTATTCATATCAGGGACATCTGCTAGGTGGTCCAGTGGAGAGACTGCCAGTCCTGGAGTCAGGAAGACTCCTATTTCTGAGTTCAAATATGGTCTCAGATACTTGCTAACTAGCTGTGTGATCTGGGGCAAGTCACTTAACCCTGTCTGCCTCAATTTCCTCATCTGTAAAATGAACTGAAGAAGTAAATGGCAAACCACTTCAGTATCTTTGCCAAGAAGATTCCATCATGAAGAGTCAGACGTGACTGAGAAATAACTGAACAACAAAGACAAGAATCACTCTACTATATGCCAAATACTATTCTAGGCACTTGGGATTTTTTAAAGATAGAAATAAAATGGGCCTTGCCTTCAAGGACTTTACATTCTATTAGAAGAGACAATATGTACACATATAAGGATATACAAAATATATTCAAAATACATACAAGTTGTTTAAACTTGACTTTAGAGTTTTCCTCAGAGTAAAATTTCAGGTTCAGGGTTTGAGCCAAGGAGGGAAAAAAAAGTCGTTTCAGGTCAAGCACTCACCCGAAGTCCCTGGGTTACAAAATGAATGAATCAAATGCCTTAGCATGGTGGTGAGTTCTCCATCACGAAACATCCTTAAGTTGCCTGACTCCCTTGCAGAGGGACAGTGAGAGGTTCTGTTGGAGAGGCCCTAAGATCTCTGAGATTCCATGACTTTGAAGGCCCATGATTCTAAGACCCTAGAGTTCTAAAATCCTAAGATTTTGTGAGTTTATGATTCTCAGAGGACATTCTCTAAACATAAGACATTTTACAAAGATGTTCAGCAACAAAGACTGGAATACGATTTTATGCTTAGCGCTTAGTTACCCAGAAATTAAATAAACCAGACCCAACCCATTACCACTATGCTTCAGCATTTCTGTTGATAGAGGTTTGACTGAATGTCATAGCTTGCAAAAAAAAAAGTTTATTGATCAACCCCTGATCACTGATAGAGTCCTACTCACCAAGAGCCCTGACATTGGCCCAAATCTGAATTCCCAAGCCCAGGGGGCAGAGGATCTCTCATGCATGATTGCTTCCCAAAATATGCCAGAGAGAGGTTAGTGTTCTATGCCCTCTGGGAATTCTTAGACTCTTCCAAGTTAATTAAGGGCCTGGGTTTACATGGGTCTCATTAAGGGCATAGAAGTCACATGCAGGCTTCTCTGATTACAGATATGGCAAGCGCCTTCTCACACAGTTCACATAGGCTCAGAAGGCCCAACCGGTGAACACTTTGGCAACACAGGGCTTTCACTTTCACTAAACACTTCCTTTGCCCTCCACAGTCTGTATGGGCGGTTAAGCAAAAATGAACTTTCTCAGATCTTCTCTAAAGAACCTTTATACTCTGAAAAGGCTTCCTTAGAATAAATGAGAGACTAATTTGTGTAGTGCAAAGAGTATTAGATTAGCAGTCAGAGGACCTAGGTTCTAGTCTCAGCTTTACTACTAACTTATGTGACCTTGGGTAAGTCATTTCCTTCCCATCTCTGGTGAGGGGAAGGGTGGATCATAGTGGAGGAGGTTGGGAAAGGAACCAGGCTCCAAGGGGAGCTAGACATATTAGGATTAATTTCAATAATGTTTCCAGCAGGCTCCTTTTTACTACTTGGCCCCTTTGTACCCAGGGGCTAACAGTGGGGATAGAAAGAAATGTTGCCTATTTCAGGAGAAAGCCATGCTGGATCAGTCAGTACAGGCAGGGCTGCCAAATTGTGAGAACTAATAATCATAGATCATGGAGATAATATGGTATAAGAGCTATACAGGACTTTAGAATTGTATGTCACAGGGATGGCAGTCTTTCCCATTGCAGTAGGGCCACTGGAAGTGGCTGCCATCTTTGTTCTTCCCCTTTTAATATTTCTGGTAATTTCTTGAGGCTTTTCTGAATCTCAGGGTATGACATGGTCCTGGTCACCCAGAAGACCAAAAGGTAAATGGAAAATGTCATTCCTTACCACCTCCCCTCCCCCCCAGTACCAAAAAGACTCAATGAAAACTGCCTACTGAGCACTGAGGTAGGGAAGGGGAATGTAATCCAGTTGCCCTAACTCAGCTATAAGTGAAGACCCAGGAGTGGTTGAAGGGAGGAAGATGGAAAGGAATTCACAACCACCTGAAAAAGCCCTTTTGTGCACAGGGTGGAGCTCTGGGATGTGTCTGAAAAAGATAGAACTGTGTTAAGTGACCCAGAGTCATGAGGACCTTGGTTATTTCATTATGGTACTGGAAGAAGGGAGAGACAGTGAAGAGTGGATGGAAATGATAGAACCAAGAGAAGAAGAGGGGGAACGATGATCCTGACCACTGAGAGGTGACATCGGTCCATTTGGGAAGCAGACTGAAACAAGGGTTGATAGCTGGCAGGAGTAATGGAAGTATTAGTGGGCATAAAACCTGAGGACATATGCAGAAGGCACCCAGCAGGAATTTCTGGGTGAGTGAACCATGTGGGTTGGAGAGTAAATAGAAAAAAAGGAGATAAACATTTATTAAGCACCTACTATGTGCCAGGCACAGTGCTAAATACTTTATAAATATTATCTCATTTGATCATGGCAGCCCTGGGATGGAGGTGCTATTATTATCCTCATTTTATAGTTATGGAAACTGAGATAAATAGAGGTGAAGTAACTTGCCCAGGGTCACGCAACTAGTAAGTAGCAGTAGTCAATTCTTTCTGATTTCAGGTACAGTGGTCTCTACACTGTTTTATACATCTAGCTGCTTCAGTGTGCCTAGCTGCCTCAAGTAGGAGGGAAAATGAGCTGGGGGCATGGCCACATGTGAGAGAGAGATAGGGTACCCAGCAGCAGATGGAGAATTTTACTAAGATCGGGAAACCCAGCTGACCTAAAGCTAGGCAGCACAGCTTGGTTGCACTCTACAATTGTCATTATTTAGAGAAACTGAGATCCTGGTGCATAGGAGCCCTGAAGACTCCAGAAGGAAGAAGGCAAGTGAAGACAGTGATGAGGTGCTGAGGCTATTAATTGCAATGAAAATGATGTACCTGCACCTGAAGGGGAGCTTCAGAATTTCTTCATGGGAGGATTTCAATGACCATGAGTTTATGGGATCTACAATGAACTCCTGGGGACACAAATAGAGCTCACTGGGAGGAGCTTTTCCCATTGTCTTGCTCAGGGTTCAAATACAAATACTTGTAGTGTTTGTTGGTATTCCTCCCTGGTCCATACTGTCTTTTGTGAAGGCAAACTAGGCTATCTTTTGCCTCAATTCTTACCTATCCTTTAACTACTGAATGGGTGTGCCTCAGACAAATTGAGACCTGGGAAAAACCTTAGCTTAAAAAGGCCAAGGTCTTCCCACTGCCTTCTGGTCCATCACCAGTCATCCTGACCTGTGTCTTGCTACTGGGCTCTGATGACTCTGGAGGAGAGAGTGAGGCTGATGACTTTGCACAGCCCTGCCTCACTTGAATACAATTTGCTTGCAAGTCAAGACATCACCCTCCTGATGTCACTGGTCCTCTTCTGGAACAAAGGACAAACAACATAAGAAGACTGGTAATTTTACTGGTGTAAGGAACTCTTAGTGGAAATTTCCCTCCATTGATACAGATTGGCTTTATTAATAGCTTAAAATTTATGTCCATCCTTGCTTTCAACAAATCTGTGATTTGAAACAATAAACCTATTTCAAAATGCCTGTTAGCCTGGGTGCTTGCAGGAGACCTAAGGCTTTTTGTGGGGAAGGAAATCAGGTTGAATTATGATGTTATTAAGGGAAGCTCTGGGTTTGGGTTTGGGCACAAGCTATAGAGATAAATGAAAGGTACTTAACACTTTATCTGGGCCTATGTTTCAGAGGTCAGGGCCAGATACACAGATCATAGAACATTATAGCAGAATTGGATAGGACTTCAGTTATAGAACATAGAATGTCAGAGCTATAACAGACTTTAGAATCAGAGAACACAAAATGTGATATTTGAAAGGGATTTTGGAATTCCATTTTAGATAAAACATAGACTGATTTGGGAGGGAACTAAGAGATCAAAGAATGATAGAATGTCAGAGCTGAAGAGAATCTCAGAGATCACCTAATCTAACCTCTTCCAGTTTACAGGGGAGGAATCTGACTTTCAGAGAGGAAAAGGATTGGCTCAGGATCACAGTAGTGGCCAAGTCGGGACTTGAATTCATATCCCCTGCTTCTGTGTCTAATGCTTTTCCTTGTATCGAATGGCCTTCATCACCATTAGCAAGCCTGTATGAAAGGCACAGGATCACAAACCAACAGGTAAAGAGACCTGAGAGGTCATTGAGTCAAACTCTATCATTTTACAGTGTTTGTTGCTGTTTTTTTTAAAGCTATCATCAACTTCCATTATTTTTAGCTTTAGAATTTCAGCCAAGGCTCCGAAAGTTAGAGGGGAAATTGGATCTGCCTAGGGGCTTCTTGTGTTACCTTGCATTTTCAATTCTACTGCCATGAGATGAATGCCTTAAAAGCCGTTACCAAGATAGCCCAACATGTGATCATTAGATGCTATCTGCAACCTTTCCATTGGCCAGCCTTCTCACACTGTCCTTTGTTCCCTGCCTGGCTGTCAAAGACTGTTCTTGAAGATGGACCAGCATGATCCACAGACAGTGCCTATTATGTTATTTTTAGAATAAATTTTTATTGATATCTTGTGTTTTTACATTGCCTATATTTCTCCAATCGCTCCTCTGCCCATTTCCCCAGTAACCATCCCATAGATCAAAGAATATTTTTTAAAGGTTAAAAGAGAGAAAAAAAATCAGCAAAACCAATCAGAATAAAAAACCTTGAAAATATATGCAATGTTCCATACCCATTGATCTTCTACCTCTGTGAAGGAATGAGAAGAAGGGTATTCTGACTTCTTCTTTGGGACCATGCTTATTCTTTGCAATTCTGCAAGATTCATTTTCAATTGTTTTGTGATGATTGTTCTTTCTTTTTACATGTTATATTTATTCTATCTCTTGTTTACTTGATTCTGCTTACTCCACTCTGCATCAGTTCATATAGATCTTTCCATTCTTCTCTGCATGAATCACATTCATTATTTCTTATAGCAGAGAAATATTCCATTACATTTATGTACCATAATTTGTTTGGCCATTCCTCAAATGACATATGCCCATTATTTTCAAGGAGGTAATTAAGAATAATGTACTAGGAGAAAAGATTAAGCAAATCCCTAAACAAAATTTTCTCTTTTGGGGATTTGAGCCTGATGTTTCAGAAAGTGCTGCCTTCCTACAGCAGTCAGGAAAAATTGGAGATGGCTGGATAAAAGCCCCCTGCTGTCCCTTCCTCAACCTTCTGAAAAGCCAACACTGATCTATACTGACAATTATTACCTTGCACTTCCAACAAATGAAGAAATAAAGAAAATCAAAAGAGGCTTTTACTGAGAATGTAAAAGAAATAAGTAAATGTTTACAAAAGTACAAAACACCCAAATAGGAAAGAAATAAGCTAAATAAACCTATTTAAATAATAGAAATTAAGTAGACTGGGTTTTCAAAAAATAAAATAAAAACTCCAGGAGTTGGAATGGTCCCCTTTTCAGATAAAGAAAACTTTGGGGATTTAAGGAAAGATGGAAAGCATGAACAAAAGACGAGAGAAAGGCTGTTAATAATCTGGGGAGCCCTATGCATTTTACCTCTTCTATCACTCCATGGGTAATCTTGGACAAATAATTTCTACTTTCTGGGCATCAGTTTTACCTGTTGGATTCCTATCTGTCTTTTAAAGTTAAACTCAGAAGCACCTCCTTCAAGATGCCTTGCCTGGTTCTTATGTTGTTCATTATTCAGTTATTTCGACTCTGTGTGACCCTGTAGAGCACAGCATGCCAATACTGTCCATGGGGTTTTCTTGGCAAAGATCCAGGAGTGGTTTGTCATTTCCTTTTCCAATGGATTCAGACAAATAGAGGTTAAGTAACTTGTTCAGGGTCACACAGCTAGTGAATGTCTGAGGCTGGATTTGAACTCAGGTTTCTTGACTTCAGGCCTAGCACTCTATCCCCTAAGCCACCTTGCTGCCTCCTTGTCCCCATTTTCTCTTTTGGGGATTTGTCCCTTGTCCCTAATTTGGTAGATATTTTCCCTCTGAACTTTATGTGGTACTGTGTTTTCATCTCTCTGGCACATTTATCATTTAATATTGTATATTTCAGTGCAGAGAGAGGATTTTAACATTTTGCCAGTACTTTGATGCTTTCTTATAAGTTCACTTACTTCTTCCTGGGAGTCTTAGCATGCAGAGAATGTGAACTCTGATTGGCTAAGTACATAGTGTCAAGGCATTCAAAAGAAACACTGGAAAAAAAAACAAAAAAAGGAACAATTGACAAATATAGCTATAGCTATGGTTTTGGACACCTTGAGATTTCTCCTTCTCTCCTTCTGGGTAAAGATGTTTCCACACTACTTCAGAACTAGGCAGTTTCATTAGTAGTCTAGTCAATAAGATTCTCAGAGTTTGGTCCAACTTGTGAAATTCTTGCTCAAAGGCTACAAACAGATTTGTAGCTTTTGTTGTCTAAATACTTATTGTTTTCCAACAAATTGTGCCAATTAGTAGCTCTATAGGTTGTGTAATAGTGTACCTGTTTTCCATAGCCCCTCCCTCCAGCATTGAATATTCTTCATTTTTAACTGTCTTTGCCAATTTGATGAGTGTAATATGATATTTCTGGGTTACTTTAATCTGTTTCTGTGATTGTTAGAGATTTTACCCACTTTTCAAAGTGAGTATTATTTTCATTTCTCATTTTGAAAATTACTATTCATATCTTTTGACTACCTCTATATTGGGAATACATCTTATTAATAACTTTGTGTCAATTCATAATAGATTTGAGGTGTCAGATTTTTATAAGAAATGTCTATTGCAAGGATTTCCCCCCTCCAATCTATTTCTTTTTATTCTGGCTGCAGTGCTTTTTGTCATGTAAACACTTTTCATTTAGATATCTATTTTGACTCATGATTTCTTCTAAGTCATCCTCAGTTTAGTTTGTACTTGATAGTACTTTATTTAATAATATTGTTACTATTTTTATGTCCATATCCATTAATGATATTGTTCCATAGTTAGTTCTCTTTGTCTTTCTTATCCTTACCAGGTTTGGGGATCAGGATCACAGGGGACTTCAAAAAGAATAGGAAGAGTAGCATCTCTCTCTCTCTCATTCTTAAAGAATTTCTGTTATTTCTTGTTCTGTACCTGTGATTTTCCTGAGAATTCCCAGTAAAGAAATTCCCTCTACCAGTATAAATCTACAACTTCTTCTTCAAGTTAGTGAGCTAGTAGGGGATGGCTTGCTCAGTGTCATACAACCAGTATGCAATAAAGGTTTCTCTGACTCCAAGATTGGCTCTCTCCCCACTTCATCATTCTGTCTTTCCTAAAAAAAGTGGTGTGTGTGTGTGTGTGTGTGTGTGAGTGTGTGAGATATGTATTCTTTGTTCTTTTTGTAAAGTACTCTAGTCCTAAAGTTTTTATTTTATTTTTTGAGAACATAGTCTATTTAGTTTCTATTTCTAAATAGGTTTATTTAATTTATTTCTTTCCTACTTTGCCAATTTAGGCATTTTATACTTTTGTGAACATTTACTCATTTCTTTTACATTCTCAGTTTTATTGGCATATGTCTATATAAAAGCCTCTTTTGATTTTCTTTATTTCTTCATTTTTTTGTATTTTTCCTTTTCTCATTTCTGATTTTGGTAACTGATTTTCTTTTCTTTTTGATGAACTTTGATAATGTTTTATCAATTTTATTAGTCTTTTCAAAAAAGCTCTTTCATTTTATTCCATTGTTCTTTTGTTTTCTATTTAGTCAATTACTTCTCTAATTCTAGTGGCTACTTTATGCTTACTTTTGATGTATTAATTGGTTAATTTTCTAATTATTTTAATCTCAAATTCAACCTATTATTTTCTCTTTCTTATTTGCATGAATTTGAGCTAAAGATTTTCCCTTGATTCCTACTCTGCATCCCACAGATGTCAATATCTAGTACTTATTTCATTGCTATACATAATATAATTTTTATTTTATAATTTGATATTTAAGCATTATGTGACAAAATTTTTTTAGTTTGGATAAAGATCTGCATTTAAAAATATCTTATTTCCCCAAATCTGGCAAGGATAACGTCTTTAGAAATTAATTTCTAACTTTGTTGTATCTTAAAGGTATCAATTTTTCAAATATTCTGTGTGCATTTGGAAAAAAACATGGAAAATGGGGATCTGGGTAGTACAAAGAAAAGGTCAGAGTGGTCTTGAACATTCGTTAAGGGAGAGATCACTTCTACCTGAAGGGAAAGCTTTATTGAGGAGAAGGAAGGTCAATAGATTAAGATTGTGATGGAAGTACAGGGGAGAGAGAAATGGGCATAAAAAATCATTAATTTCAGGTATGGAAGATGAAGTATAGGTAAAAGGAAACTCAAACTTATTTCCCTAATGCTAGGACAGTACCATTAATGTCTCCATGTGAATTGAGAAGGAGTTAGTTTTAGGTTCAATCCTAGCCTATAGTACATCACACTCAGGGAATAAATGTACAAAATTTGTTACCCTGAAAGACAAAAAAGGATAGAAATACAATCAATCAATCAATGAATGAATAAATAACTTATCTTATGGTACTCCTCTTTTTAAACAATATATTTGAGGTAAACTCAATGTTCCTGACCTTATCTTCTCCTCCATCATATTTGTGTGTTGCAATTTCCATCCTCTAACACTGATATAGATCTCTCTCTTCCCTGCACCTTATACAACCTATCACCATCTTTGCACCTCTTCCATGAAGCCTTCCTGATCCTTCCAAGTAGAAATGATCATTTTCTCACTGACTTTGTCAGGTCGCTCTGTTCAACACCTCCTTTGCACTTTAACCCATTTTAAATTTCATGATCATTTTTATTATGTACATTTAGAGAGGCAACATGTTGTTTTGGAAAGAGCAGCAGGATACAGAAGACCTGAGTCTGAGTCCAAGCTCTCACACATTCTAGCTGTAGGATTGTGGTGTAAAACAGAGATAACATGGTTGGAATCAAGTATCTTGTAAACATGAAAGTGTTATAAATATGTGAATTGTTTTACCTATGTACAGGCCTCATCTTTCCTAGTAGACTGTAAACTCCTTGAGGGCAGGTATAATTTTTTTATCTTTGAATCTCTAGTACTAGCACAGATGTTTGCACGTGTTTCTGTTGATTCATTAATGTAGACACTCCTTGTCACAAAGATCATAATTCATCCCATGTGACTCTTGCTCATATTTTCTGGTAGACTCTCAATGGGAGCTTTACTCAATATGCTGCAGATCTTCTGCTAGCTCTCTTGATTTCATTTGTACATATATTTATGTATATATACATGTATATATATACACACACACACACACATATATGTATGTGTGTGTGTGTGTGTGTGTACGCCAGTGGAGCACATGAACTGTCTGTCAACTCATCAGTCTCACCATTTCACTAGCTCTCCTCATTTTCTAATCATGCCTCCCTTTGGTGGCATCTCAACACCACTTTCTTTGGTTGGTAATGTATGTCAGTTTACTTAAACCTACCATGCATGGGCTTCTCTTTGGGAGATCCTCAACTTTAATTCTGTAGAGATTATAGTATTCCATGATTCACAACTAGCAGAGTGCTGGTATATGTTCAGCAACCGGCTCTCAAAAAAAAAGCATGCATAACATACTTACAAGTCTAATCTGAATTATTAACATTTTTCCATCACTTCTTTAATTCTGGACAATCAACAAAACAATAAATTTAAGCCTTGATTTACTATAGCATTTGCCAATTTCTGAAGTATAAATGCTCACACTGAAAATTTAGCAATTGGTGCTCACTGGTAAGAGCTGGCTCCAGCACACCCCTGTCTCCCAGCCATACAGAATCTTCAAAAGAATATTGATGTTAGAAAGATGGGTCCTTTGTTTCAGGAAGAAGCTTAGGGCTTTAAATTCACTACATAATTTCCCCAAATAAATCTCACTTGCCTTATTCTTTCTTTTAAATTCTGAACCCAGCTCATTTTCTGTTTGCAAATATTTACTGAGGAACCGAATCTATGTTTTGTCCTTAAAACTCACTTTACTTGATTTTTCCAGTAGAAACAATTAGATAAAATTCTTTGGGTGATGGTGTGTGATGTGTGTGTGTGTGTGTGTGTGTGTGTGTGTGTGTATGCGTGTGTGTATGTATGTATCTATATCTTGTTTTGGAGGTTCTGGGCAAAGATTCAATCTGCACAATTTCATCTGGAAATGGGAAAATCTAGAGGGCTTGGTTGTCTACAAGGAATCCTTCTATTTGACTTTTGCACAGGTCAGTCTCCATGACAGTGCCAAAACCTACTGGTAATTGTTTCTCCTTGCATTATTCCTCACTTGATATTAATCACGGGAGGGTTGTCAGACAAAGTTCTTTCTGAATCTTTGTAGTACCTGGAAACTCCTTCTTACATATGGGTCTCCCAGAAAATCCACTTAAATTCAAGATGCTTTGAATTTACTCATTTGCTCAAAAACATAGTCCATAAGCCCCACAATAATATTTAAAAATTAATTTTTTAAAAATGAAGATCTATTTTCTCTCCCTCCCACCTCCTCCCTGTGCCCAATATCACAACAGAGAAACAAGAAATGCAAACATGTATAATCAAGGAAAACAAATTCCCTGTATGCTCATGTGCAAAAAAATTATGTCTTATTCTGTACTCTGAGTCCATCACTGTAGGTTAATTTGTTTAGTTATTTATTAAATTTCTACAGTATAATTTATAATATATTACTTATTATAAATCAAGTCAGCTTAATTTATTAAGCACTTACTATTTGCCAGAGATTGTGCTAAGTGCTGCAGATAAAAAAAAGTAAAAGGCAAGTCCTACTCTTAAGGAGCACACAATCTAATGATGGATCACCTGTTTCATCATGAGTCCTCTGGAGCTGTGGACAGTCATTGTGATGATCAGATCACACCAGGCTACTATACTTGTTTGGTTCTGTATATTGTGTACCTAAACTCTTTACTGGTCAATTTCCCTATTTCTTAACCTCAAAGTTATTTTGATGATAATAGGTTTGTAGTATAATTTGTGATCTAGTACTAGTCAGTTCCTTTCCTTTTTACCTTTTTTCATTAATTTCCTCAAGATTCTTGACTCTTTTTTCCTCCGGATGAATTTTTAAAATTATTTTTACTGGCCCTATAAAGTAATCCTTTGGTCATTTGATTAATGTGAATGAATGAATTAATTTAGTAGTATTGTCATCTTAATTATATTGGCTCAGTCTACCCATGAACAATTAATATTTCTGATTATTTATATGTCTTTTGATGAATTTAGTTTTATTAGTCAATTGATTAGTTAAAAGCAAAGGCATTCCATGAAATAGCATAGAAACAAGTAACTATAAGATTAACACACACACACACTACGAGTAGAAAGGATGAATACACATCAGGACACCTTCACTTAGGGAATATGTATGACAAAAACCATAATGCAAGGAGCTTATATGGACAGGGCACTCATGTGGAAGTGTAACTTATGCCTTGATGCTAGAGGGCTATCAATATCTTCTGGTGATGTCAATGTGATTCTGGTGACCTATTTCCCATAGGGGTATTAAGTTTCTTTAAAAAAATGACAATCTATTTCAGTGTCTATTCTCTCATTCATTTTGTATTTTTTTAAAGTAACATCTTATTTATTTATTAAAGTATAGATTTTTTTCAGTTCCAAATTCTCTCCCTTCCCATACACTCTACCCTACCTAACCCAATTGAGAAGGCAAGAAAAAAATAATCTATTACAAATACGTACAGTCATGTAAAACCAATTTCTGCATTATCCAGGTTAAAAAAAAAGAAGAAAAGGGAAAAATATGCTTCAATTTGTACTATAAGTCCATCGCTTCTCTATCTACAGGTGGATAGCATGTTTCGTCATAAGTCTTTTGGAATTGTGGGGGGTCATTTTGTTGATCAGAGTTACTAATTCAAAATTGGTTACCTTCACAATATTGCTGTTACTGTGTACGTTGTTCTCCTGGTATACTTCATTTTACATTAGTTCATACAGGTCTTCCCAAATTTTTCTGAAACTATGTCTTTCATTATTTCTTATAGCACATAGTATTCCATCACATTCAAATACCACGACTCGTTCAGCCATTCCCCAATTGAAGGATGTCTCCCACCATCCCCCATTTCCAATTCTTTACCACCACACAAAGGGCTGCTAGAAGTTCTTTGTGTGGTGGCAAAGAATTGGAAATTGAGGGAATGTCCATCAAATGGGGAATGACTGAACAAGTTGTGTTATATGTGATGGAATACTATTGTGCTATAAGAAATGAAGAGCAGGAGATTTCAGAAAAACCTGGAAAAAACTTACATGAACTGATGCAGAGTGAAGTAGACAGAGCCAGAAGAACATTGTGCAATGATCAACTATGGTCAACTTAGCTTTTCTCAGCAACACAACAATTTCCAAAAGACTCATGATAGAAAATGTTATGGAGCCTGAATGCAGATCAAAGCATATTATTTTCACTTTTTTTCCTTTCTTATGGTTTTTCCCTTTTGTTCTGTTTCTTGTTTCACAACATGACTAATGTGGAAATATGTTTATATTATTTGACATATATAACCTATATCAGATTGTTTGCTGTCTCAGGGAGGAGAGAAGGGAGTGAAAGAGGGAGGAAAAAATTTGGAATTCAAAATCTTATAAAAAAAGAATGTTGAAAACTATCTTTACATGCAATTAGAAAAAATAAAACACTATTTATAAAAAAGGGCTGCTATAAATATTTTTGTGCATATAGCCCCTTTTGTTTTCTTTTTGATCTTCTTGGGATTTTATCCCTGGTAGTGGTATTGCAGGATCAAAGGGTATACACAGTTTAATGGTCTTTTGGGCAAAGTTCAAAATTGCTTTTCAGACTGGTTGAACTAGTTCACAGTTCCTCCAATAGTATATTAGTATACCTGTTTTCCACATTTCCTCTGGCATTTGTCATTTTCCATTTTTGCCATCTTTGCCAATCTGATGGGTATGAGGTGGTACCTCAGACTTGTTTTAATTTGCATTTCTCTAATTACTAGTGATTTAGAGCATTTTTTTATATGGCTATTGATAGCTTTGATTTCTTTTCTCTTTCTTTCTTTCTTTGTCTCTTTTTTTTTCTGGCTAGGCAATGGGGTTAAGTGACTTGCCCAAGGTCACACAGCTAGTAAAGTGTTATGTGTCTGAGGCTGGATTTGAACTCAGGTCCTCCTGAATCCAGGGCTGGTGCTCTATCCACTGTGCCACCTCGCTGCCCCGATAGCTTTGATTTCTTCCTCTGAAAGTTGCTTATTCATATCTTTTGACTACTTATCAATTGGGGAACAACATCTTATTTAAATGGTTAGAGTTGCCTAAATTGCATTCTCACATATTTTTTCTTCTAATTTGATATTAATTTTGAACTTTGCTTTAATAAATCAGTGGTCAAACTGTTTGTGGACAACTGATTTTTACATGATTCTCATGTTGGTAACTGGTCACTTCCTGTCTGTTAAAATATAATTACATTTATTTTTATGCTATTATTTGGTGCGTGCCAAATCTGGCATGGAGAGTCCCTATTCTCTTCTCGAATAAAGTATTCATGGTATCTAGTATCTCAATATCTAATATCTGGATATGGATACTCAGTATCTAGTATCTCATGTATGAGACTTTTTAATAATAGGATCATAGGATGATGGATTTAATGATGGAAGCATAGTTTGTAAAACTTGGGCTTCTCTCATTGCTTGTGTCTGAACCAAGTTTTCCACAGGGCTGTTATAGGGTCAGAATTGTGCTTTAGGAAGATTATTTTGGTAGTTACCTAAGTGGAGAATGGGCTCAAGAAGGCAGAGGCTGGAAGTTTGGAATCCAATTAACAGGCTGTTGTAATAGAACAGAGGTGGTGGGGGCCTGAACTAGGGTGTTAGAAATGTAAGTAGAGAAAGAAGGAATGGAGTGCAGTTGTGTGATATGGTATTGAGGCAGAATGGATAATATCTAGCAACTGACTGGAAATGGAGAATGAAGGAGAGAGAAGAAAAGAGGATGAGTCTAGAATTGTGAACCTGAAAGTCTCCTGTGAACCAGAAAGGACAATGTGACCTCAGCAGGAAAAGAGACACTTGAGAGAGGTATGGTCTAGGGGAGAAGATAGTGAGTTCCATTTTGAAATGCTGAATTTGAGTTGCCAAAGGGAGATTCAGGTTTATATATACAATAGGCATTTCATGATATAGAACATGAGTTCAGAAGCAATAATCTAGGCTTGTTTATGACGATCTAGGAGACACCTACATAGAGATGGCAATTAAACACTTGGGAGCTTTACCTTTTCATATTGTGTTGAGTTGTCAAGATTGTGGAGGAAGAGCTGGAGAGGGTCAGTGCTAACAGAAGACATGTTTTTCTAGAAGGTGTGCATAGGAATAGGACAGCTAGGTGGCACAGTGGATAGAGTACAAGGGCTGGAATTAGAAAGACCTAAGTTCAAATCCTGCCTCAGATACTTTTTAGCTGTATTACCCTGGGAAAAATCACTTAACCTGTTTGCCTCAGTTTCCTCATCTGTAAAATGACCTGGAGAAGAAAATGGCAAACCATTCCACTCCAGTATCTTTGCAAGAAAACCCCAAATGGGTTCATGAAGAGCTGGACATGACTGAAACAATTGAACAGTACCACCACCACCACACCACCACCACCACCAACATGAATAGGAAAAGGACTGAAATTTCCTACATTGCAGCTCAATTCTTCTACAAACTTCCTGCCTTGAGTAACTGGGACAATCCCCAACTCCTGGTGCATTGAGGAGATGGGACGTTTGTTATAAGCTACCAAACTTCCATGATGACATAACCCATTGACTGGAGCAGTTGGGGACAGAAATGAGGAAAAGTTTGGGCTCACACCCTTCTTTCCCTGAGGGTTTGGGAGGAGAACAGATACTTGTAGTCATGGCTTTGGGGGGATGGTTACTGTATTTCTTTGATGTTATAATCCTTTTTTAAAAATGTTATTGCTTTTTTTTTGGTATGATGTCTAAATGATTTGTTAACAATGACTGAATCCAAACTGGTGAAGGAAGGTTACCAGAGGATGGGGTGAAAGGGGTGGAGCCAATGAGAATAGCTTGAACACAGGAGTAAAAGAAGAAATTGCACATAAATCTCAAGAAATTTTAATACGTGCTTTGGTGGTTGTTTTTTTTTCTTTCTGAGTAAAATTCCTTTTTAAAAAAATGACAAACTTGTCTTGCTGTTCTATGGAGAAATGGGTCCCATACTCTTTGGTCAGTATAGGGTGTACAGTTTACTCATTACTCTTCTATGTTGTATTTCCTAAGAGGTTCTTGCCTCCAACATTCTTGCATATTTCTAAAGTTGTCTTTTGTGTAAGGTTGTCTATACTTTTGCTATAATGGGAAAAACATTTCATGGACAATTAAGCCACTTGGTTATATTCTTAGCTTTGCTATTGACTCAGTATCTGATCTTAGGCAAGTGGTCCTCAGTTTCCGCCACTGTAAAATATAAATCTCACTGGGTAATTATCATAATCAAATGAAATACATCTAGGTCCCAATTAGTGCAGATAATAAATTCTCCTGAAGTGGTTGAATTATTTGAATTAGTACTGCATATTTCCATTGGGCAGCTAGGTAGCACAGTGGATAGAGTGCCAGGCCCATAGTTAGGAAGACTCATCTTCCTGAGTTCACATCTGGCCTCAGACACTTACTAGCTGTGATCCTGGGAAAGTCACTTAACCCTGTTTACCTCAGTTTCCTCATCTGTAAAATGAATTGGAGAAGGAAATGGCAAACTACTCCAGTATCTTTGACAAGAAAACCCCACATGGGGTCACAGAGAGTCAGACGTGACTGAACAACAAGAACCAAATAACACATTACAAATAATCATAACATCAAAGGGTGTAAATTTGAATACATGACCACTTTAGGAGATTAATTATCCATACTATTTGAGAGCTAGCTGCAATAGTTACTGATCATTCCTTATGCATTGAGAGTTATGAGCTATTATGAATACAGGCATACCTTGGAAATATGGCAGCTTCAATTCTAGATCACTGCAATAAAGTGGATATCTCAATAAAGTGAGTCACACTAATTTTTTGGTTTCTCAGTGCATGTAAAAGTTATGTGTATGTTAATACTATAATCTATTAAGTATTCAATAGTTTTATATAAAAAAACAAGGTACATACCTTTATTAAAAAATCCTTTATTGCTAAAAAAAAGTTAACCATCATCTGAGCGTTCAGTAAGTCATAATCTTTTTGCTGGTGAAGGGCCTTGCCTCAGTGTTGATGGCTTGCTGACTGATCAGGGTGGTGCTTGCTGAGGGTTGGAGTGGCTGAGGCAATTTCTTAAAATAAGACAACGATGAAGTTTGCTGCATAGACTGACTCTTCCTTTCACTTGAACACTTAGAGGCCATTGTAGGGTTATTAATCAGCCTAATTTCAATATTGTTCTGTCTCAGGGAATAAGAAGGCCCAAGGGGAGAGAGACAGAGATAGGGAACATCTGGTTGGTAGCACAGTCAGAACACACACAACATTTATCAATTAAATTCATATGGGCATAGGTTATGGTGCCCCATAACAATTACAATGGTAAAATCAAAGATCACTAATCACAGATTACCATAACAGATATAATACCATATATTACCATAATAGATGTAATAATATTGGAAAGAATTTGAAATACTGCAAGAATTGCCAAAATGTGATTTAGAGATGTGATGTGAGCACATGCTATTGGAAAAATGGCGCTGATAGACTTGCTCAACACAGGGTTACCATAAACCTTCAATTTGTAAAAAAAAAAAAAGCACTATCTGTAAAGTGCAATAAAGCAAAGCTCAATAAAACAAGGTATGTCTTTACTGCCAATATTCTAGTATTGAGATCCTGCCACCGGTTCATCCATGAGAAGGTGAAAGGGAGAGCCATTGGTGGAAGGAGGGAGAAGAGCACTAGAACAAAAATAGAAAGACTTGGGGGTCAGCTCCTAGCTCTGTTCCAATCAACTGTGTGACCTAGGTCAAGTTGCTTCCTCTCTCTGGGACTTTCCCCATTCGTAAAATGAGGACATGGATCTAGATGTTTGCTAGGATGCCTATCAGCCTCCTTTGGCTGATATTCTGTGTTCTATGATTCTAAGGTCCCTCCTACTTCTAACCTTTTATGGTTCTGTTCTGGTACAAACTTCTGCTGATTCCAACACCACTGCTCTTTTCAAGTTTGTCCAACAGAAGCTGTTATGAATAAGGCAGATGGTTTGTCTCGTCCCTCAGTCTGGGCTGAGAGGAAATAAAATCACATGTTAATGAATTAAAAAAAAAAGGAAACCTTTTTATCTTTGTCCAAATGTCCTGACTGTTGTTCCTGGCATCATCATTCAGATGGCTTATTTAATTCAGGATCACGTTAACATCTCAATAATGAATCACTTCCATTGGATGTGATTTGCCTTTTTGTTTTTGACACATTTGTGGAGAGTAGAATAGATCTATCAACAACCAGTGCAGATGGAGGCAGTCTGGTATAATGTAGTAAGAGAACATGGGATCACTGGATGGAGGATCAGGAGACCTTGCTTTGGGTCTGTCTCTTCCACCAACTAGTTATTTATAATAATAGGATAATAGAATTAGATCTGGAAGGGATGTTAGAGGTCAACCCCTGCATTTTGCAGAAGAGAAAACCAAAGGCTAGAGAAATAAAATTATTTTTCCAAGGTCAGACATATATTAAATAGTAGAGCCAGGATTTCACACCAGGGCTTCTGACTCTAAATGCTATGCTTAACATAGCCATTATTCTTACAGGACCATGTTATTCTTTTAAATACAGCAAAAAGGGAGTGTTCCAAGCATGGCAGACAGCCAGTGAAAATGCCACAGTTGGAAGATGGAGTTTCTTGTTGGAGGAACACTAAAGAGCTCAATGTCACCAGGTTGTGTGTGTGTGTGTGTGTGGGGGCTGGTGGTGGTAGTGATGGTGGTGGTGGGGAACAAGATGTAAAAAGCCTAGGAAGGTAGGAAGGGACCAGGTTTGGAACAGCTTTAAAAGTCTAACAGAAGTAGCAGGGCAGGACCTGGTAGAAGATCTCATTAATTCAATGGATCTGTAATCTCATCAGTGAGGAAACTCCTTTTAATGGTGCAATCCAACCACTCCCCCATCCTACACTATTCTTGTCCAGCTCCCCCAGATCTTCCAGAAAGGATCCACCCTGGAGGTCTTTCTCAAGATCTCTTAATATTTCATGCATGCCAGTGCAATATCTAGGTTTTCCCTTGCTGTTTCTACCTGACCTTTCCAATCAACCAGCTATTTCCTCTTAGAAGTTGTGTAAGAGTCATCAGTGGTAATACTGTAATTTTGATTATTTGTAGATTATGGTGATTTATGATTCACAACCATAGAGCATTACCTGAAAAAAATTTCTTTTTTAGAATAGACCTCTAATTTCACTATGGTAGGGAACTCTCCTGGAAGAAACTCTACCAATAGAGATCTGCAACTTAAAAGTGTTTGAGTTACCAGCAGTATTCAGAGATTAAGTGACTTGCCCAAGATCACAGCGCTAGAATATGCCAGAGATAATACTGGGACCCAGGTCTTCCTGACGCCAAGATTGGCTTTCTGCCCACCATGCCACCTTGTCTCTCCACCTGAAAAATACTGATATTGAAAGTATGAAATTTTTTGGTATGTGACAAGGAGATTTTTTACACATACACACACACACATACATACATACACACACACAGAGCTGTTGATGATGATGAAGGAATGGTCAGGTGAGGGGGTAGCATGATATAGTGAATGCAGTACTGGATTTGGAGTTCAGAAATATGCCTTCAAACTTATTAGATGCATGATCCTGTAAAAGTAATAATCTCTATGTGATTCTGGTAATTCCAAAAGATTTAAGATGGGTCACAATCTACATTGGGAGAGGGAGATCTCACATTAGGAATTCTCTACATGAATGAAATCAAAGACCACTTGTGTATGTGCATGTGTGTGAGTCTCTTTTTAAGTCAATGGTTTGCTCACCATTTGAGAAAGATTGGCAACCATGGCAAAAAGCCTTCACTATATGTAACATGTAGGAATAGAAGAGATCTCAAAGAATCATTTAGCATATTCATCCAACCTTAATTTAAATGATTCCTGAAAAATAAATCTTGCAATTAAGAAAGATACCAACAAAAAATGTTACTTGGAGGTCTGAAGAATACCTCCCACTCTTGGCAGTGTGGCATGAATGAATGAATGAATAAAAAGCATATAATAAACATTAGTTATGTACTAAGCACTATGTGAAGTGTTAGGTATACAAGTGTAAAAAAAAAGCAGACATTTCCATTTTGTCAAGAAGCTTATGTTTTAATGGAAGAAGACAAAACAGGAAGACAAAAGGTAATGGTAGCCAAGGAGGGGTACTTTGGTTAGGAAAGTTATATGAGTAGTGATTAGTGACAGTTCAGTCATTTTTCAGCTGTGTCTGACTCTTTGTGACCTCATTTGGGGTGTTCTGGCAAAGTTACTGGGGAGGTTTGCCATTTCTTTCTTCAGTTCATTTTACAGATGAGGAAACTGAGGCAAACAGAGTTTAAGTGACTTGCTCAGGGTCACACTGATACTAAGAGTCTGAGGCTTGATTTGAACTCAGGATGGGGAATCTTCCTGACTCCAGGCCTGGTGGTCTACCCACTGCACCATCTACGTAGGGGAGTGATCGACACACTACTTCCAAGAATGTGGTTGGGTGTATTTGATTATGACTGTTGGTTCCAAAACTGGGGGTGGGGGTGGGCTACACAACTACATACATAACCATGACTACCTAAGGCAACTTACACTGAACTTGGGATAGTGATGGGTCCCAGAGCTGTAAGGAACCCATGCTCATGTGATTCTCACTGCTGTATATTCAGGGAAGGCAGTCAGAAGCTTGTATATCATGTCTGGGTATCCTTCAGTATCTTGAATAGTCTATGAAAGGGACACAAAGCCAAGATGGTAGAGTAACAGGAAAAAAATATAGTGAGTTTCCCCTTTTCCTCTCCAGCTCCTCCAAAGAGATCTAGAAAATTCATCAGATCAAATCCTAATGGGAAAATTTTAAAAAAAAAGTAACAATGACTCGCTTCTTCTAGCCCATGTTGACATAGACAGAGAGAGTTCTGGGGACAATGGGAAAGGGGTTTGATTAGAATCTTGGCACTACACAGAGCACTCCAGTCCAGAGAAAGTTTGTGTACCTGGGCAAGAGGAGGTTCTTTACTTATACAGGACCTGGAGTGCAGGTTTTGGGAACAGATGCCAACTGACAGCTTTGTTGCTCACTGTCCAGTTCTGGGTCACAGATCCAGGACAGACTGAGGAGATTACCCATACCTAGGAGTTATATTCCAGAGTAAGGAGCAATATACTGAAAGAGGAGCAAGCTCAGGAGCATGCAGCAGCTGTGTCCTAAGACCCCAGGAGCAGAGCAAGGTGTTAGTTCCAGCTTCCAGCCCAGTCTAAAGCCTATGGAGGAATAATGAGGACAGGAATCTCAGACTAAAGGGAAACCTGCAGTTCTGTCACTGCTCCCAGCTTGCTGATCATAGTTGAGTCTAGTACCAGTCTACTATTGCTCAAACCCAAACCCAGTCAAGAACTTGCAGAGCTCAGAGCAAGAGAGCAGTGATCACACTTTGCCCCAGATCAGACCACTTTGGGAGTATTGAAAGTTTTCAGATTCCTAGTCTGAGCTGTCCCTAAGCGGTTGGAATAACACAACACTCAATACCCCAAGAAAGCATCATCAGGACCAGTCCAGTCCTTTTCTCCAGAAATGCCCAGCAGATGCCAGCATTTATATGAAGTCCAATGTCAGGAAGTAGGTTGGAAGATGAGGAGACAAAAAAAAAAAAGAATCCCACCATAAACAGCAATTGTGACAGAGATGCTTAAGACACAAATCCCAAAAAAGAGAATACTCTTTTTTTGTGATTCTCAGAAAAAGAGAATACTCTTTTGTATTTTGTGATTGCCAGAAAAAGAGAATACTCCAAAACATCTATATGCGAAGCTTCAAAGAAAAACAAATCTTAGAAAAATTCAACCAGAATTCCCATAAATGAGAGTGCTAGATTAAAAAAATTGGAAAAGAAGCAAGAGCTATTGAAGAAAAAATTGGAAAGGAAATTAGCAGCTCGGCACAAGAGGTGTAAAACCTTTCCCAAGCAACAAACTCCCGGAAAATTAGAATGGACCAAAACAGTCCAGTGATTCCATGAAACAAGAAAGATTAAAACAAAGCCAAAAGACTGAAAAAAAGTACATAAGGTATCTTGTAACAAAACCAACTGATCTGGAAAATAGATACAAAAGAAAAAAAAAGAATCATTTGGATGTCATTACCAAAAAAAAAAAAAAAAAAAGATCCTAGACATCAAATTTCAAGAAATCTGAAAAGAAAACTGTCCAGATCTTGTAGAACCAAAGGACAAGGTGAAAATAGAAAGAATTCACTGGTCACCTCTTGAAAGAGACTCTAAAATGAAAACTCCTAGGAACATTATTACCAAAATCAAGAGCTTCCAGGTAAAAGAAAAAAAAAATCTACAAGTGACCAGAAAGTATTCGAGTATCAAAGAGGATTACACATAATTTAATAGCTATTACTATAAAAGAGTAGAGATTTTGGAATATGATATTCCACAAGACAAAATATATAGGCTTACAGCCATATGCAGCAAAACTGAGTATAATGCTAATGGGTGGAAAACAGACCTTTAATGGAAAAAACCAGAGTTGCATAGGAACTTTCAAGTTCAAATACAAGAGTTGAGAGAAACATGAAAAGGTAAACACAAATGAGGGCAGCTAGGTAGTATAATGAATACAGCACCAGGCCTGGAGTTGTTAGGAAGACCTGAGTTCAAATCTAACATCAGATACTTACTAGGTGGATGGCCCTGTGGGCAAGTCACTTAACCCTGTTTGACTCATTTTCCTCATCTGTAAAATGAACTGGAGAAAGACATGGCAAACCACTCCAGTATCTTTGCTAAGAAAATGTGCATGAGCAGAAAAGAGTAAGACAACAGTTATGAGGGATAAACTACTTACATTCAAATATGAGGAGATAATACATATGTTCTCTTTAAATCAGTCTATCATTATCAGGAGTCACAGAAAGAGTCTAATTATAAAAGGTCTGGAAGTGGTTCTGTTATGTGTTGACAATCTTAGAATAATAGAGAAGAGAAAAGGAATACACAGGGTGGGGGAGAGGAAGGAATGTTAGATATAATTATCTCTCATAGTCAATTTGTTGTTGTTCATACTTTGGTTTCAAAGTGGACCAATGATATCACAGGTAAGGTCTTGACTGGTGCTGCTGGATTTAAATGAGTCCAGGATCATTGAAGTCCAGTGGCAAGAGAAAAGTCAGAATGACTGGTGATGGCCCAGGATGCAGTGGATGATCTTGACACCTTCTATGTCTGACCAAGACTGAAACATTCTACATTGCCTGCTTCAACCACTTTCATGGCTGTTGGAACAAATTGATCTCATCTGCCCATTCCACTGAGGGAAGTCTTCAAATGCTTGGGTTGCACATCCCCCTAACTCACCAATGGGTTTGTGGCCTGTTGGTTACCCTCAACCTTCTTTAACCTCTGCTGAGACAGTTTACTGGGGTGTGGCCCCTATATGTGCTACTGCTTTTTGGAACCACAGGCAAGAGTTGAATGCCAGGTGGACACCAAGGGTGGATGAACAGCTCTGAAAAGGGCTCAGCAAGCCCTCACGCCAGAGGTGCTGATCCGTGAACAACCATGCACCCATTGGTGTAGAAGTAGATATCTATCCAATCAAGGAGGAGGGGGTAGGGGGAAGTAGCTGACACTTGAATCTCAGTCTCATCTGAACTGGTCAAGCATGGAAGAATTCACAGGCACACAAACATAGATGGATAAAGAAATACATTTCATTCTACAAGGAAATAGGAGGGAAAAGAGAGAAAGGAGAAGGGGGAATTAGAGGAATCTCTCATTATTAAGTAAGAGATGAGTCCTAAGCAAAACAAACTCAAACTAAGGGTATGCAAAAATATTCATAGCTCTTTTTGAAGTGGCAAAGAATAGGAATTTGAGGGAGTGCCCACCAATTGGGGAATGGTTGAACAAGTTATGATACATAATGTTATATAGAATACTATTATGCTAGAAGAAATGATGAAAGGAAGGGTTTCAGAAAAACCTGGGAGAGTTGTATGAAATAATATAGAGTGAAATGAAAAAAACCAGGAAAATAATTTATACAATTACAACAATAATATAAAGACAAATACCTTTGAATGAATTAGGAAGGACTAAAGGTACTAAACATGCTACTCACCTCAGAGGCGAAAGAGGGCAGAATGAGACATATAAAAAATATGGCCAACAACATGACAAAACAGGAAAATGATAAATGTTGGAGAAGATGTGGGAAAATGGAAACACTAATGCATTGTTGGTGGAGTTGCGAAATGATCCAACCATTTTGGAGAGCAATTTGGAACTATACCCAAAGGTCTATAAAAATGTGCATACCCTTTGACCCAGCACTTCTAGGTCTGTATCCCAAAGAGATCATAAAAATGGGAAAAGGACCCACGTGTACAAAAATATTTATAACAGCTCTTTCTGTAGTGGCAAAGAATTGGAAATTAAGGGGATGCCCATTAATTGGGGAATGGCTGAACAAGTTGTGGTATATGAATGTGATGGAATACTACTGTGCTATAAGAAATGATGAACAGGCGAACTTCAGAAAAACCTGGAAAGACTTGTGTGGACTGATGCTGAGTGAAGTGAGCTGAACCAGGAGAACATTGTACACAGTAATAGCCACACTGTGTAATGACTAACTTTGATAGACTTAGTCCTTCTCAGCAATGCAAGGACCTAAGATATCTCAAAAAGGCTCATGATGGAAAATACTACCCACATCCAGAGAAAAAAACTATGGAGTGTGAATACAGACCAAAGCACCCTATTTGCTCTTTTTTTTTCTTCTGTTTTGTTTTGTTTTCTCTTTCTTGTGGTTCCTCCTATTTGTCCTAATTCTTTCTTACAACATGACTAATGTGAAAATATGTTTAATAGGAATGTATATGTAGAACCTATATCAGATTGCATGCCATTTTGGGGAAGGAGGAGGGGAGGGAGGGGGTGAAAAATTTAAAACTCAAAAGTGTATGGAAGTGATTGTTAAAAACTAAAAATAAGTTTAAAAAATATGGCTAGTAAAGAAATTTGTTTTGCTTGACTATATATATTTTTAACAGGGGTTTTGCTTTTTTTCCATTCTCAATTTTGGGGGCAGGGGAAGGAAGAGAAGGTAATTTTTATCAATTACAAAAAATATAACTTAAAAATACATTAAAATTATTTAAAAAAAAGAAAAAAGATAGTCTATGAATGGCCTGTACTACTTGGGAGGCAAACCAGAGAGTACACGTAAAAGGAAATCTGATCAGTGTTTTGTAAACTTATCTTGAGGCTTCCATATCTGATCCTTCCTTGAGAAGAACCACTACATATTGCAATGAGCACTGGACTTAGAGCCAAGAAGATCTGGTTCCAAATCCAATCATTTAAACTTTCTAGGTATGCGATTAGGAAACTCTGAGTTTATTTCCTCATCCATAAAATGAGGACGATAATGCCTATAGTACCTATGTCACAAGGCTACTGTGACTATTCAATGAAGTAATGTGAATAATATGTTTATCAGCTTTAAAGCACTATAGCAATGTCAGCTATTATTAATTGTTGTTAATTAATAATAAGGGAAGATGATGATATGAAAAACATGAGTCATGAAAAAGAAATGAGAGAGTCTAAAGGCTAAATTATTAGGGGACAAAAAGGCTCATACCTATGTATCATGAATGCTTTCTTTTACAAAGGAGTCAGGAGCCATTGGATGTGGTAACCAACAAAGAACAAAAAGTTAAATTATTTTAAACATTCTTGTATTAGCCTTCTACTATCTAACCACTGATTTCTACTGTCAAAATAAAACATGATACAAAAATCAGTAGAAAGGAAAAAAATGAGAAAAAAAACTTTATAGTGCGATGAAAACAATCCACCTTGATTTTCAAATAAGCTGTTAATGAGAGAAAGAGAGAAAAAGAGAAATGGACATGATACAGAGTATAACCATTTCCTAAAGAAGTTCAAGTTATGTAAATTAATTGAGATAAGGAGACCAAAGCAGACTATAAACTACATCAGAAAGCAAATACTTATTCTCCTTGCCAAGAAGAAAGCTATGATGGCTTAGGGCAATACTACTTTTTAATACAAACTATTGTAAAGTCTCATGACAAAGGATAGTCAAGAATTATAAGTCATATTTCCTCACACAACAGCAAGAAATCCTGAAATCTGGAGACAAATTTAACTAAGCAAAGTCATCCCAAATGTATTTTGAAAGGAGGATAACAATTGAAAAATGGAAAAGATCTATACAGATTTTTATAACAAACTCTTTCACCATCACTCACAGTGCAGTCATCACATTTGGATTCAATATCACTACTGTCTATGTGCTACATTTGAAAGTAGAAATAGCACTAAAAACAAAGATGGTAAAAGTAGCTGGGAGGCAATGACGTGGTGCAGTGGATCAAGTGCTAGGCCTGGAGTCTGCAAGATTCCTCTTCCTCAGTTCAAATCTGGCCTCAGACACTTATTGGCTGTGTGACCCTGGGCACGTCACTTAACCCTGTCTGCCTCAATTTCCTAATCTGTAAAATGAGCTGGAGAAGGAAATGGCAAACCACTCCAGTGTCTTTGCCAAGAAAACCCCAAATGCAGTCATAAATAGTTGGACATGACTCAAACAATTCAACAACAAGAATAGGCGGACTAGACCAAATAAACACTAAGGTGAATGGTGAAGATGATACAAGTTTGAATCTTAAAGAAGGAAGGAAAATAAAAGCAAGGGAGGGAATCTTCAAACCTAATTTTTACTGAAAAAAGGCAATAAAATATCAATAACATTGCTGTATATGCCTACTTTTATATCTCTACAAAATTTTAATGAGAGTAATTTACAGTAAGAGCATCATTTTTTTAAGAGCATCATTTTTGAACAAATGGTAAGGGAATAAGCAGGCTTTGGCAAGGGTCAGGGCTTGGTTCAGCATTATTATTTTTTGAATGATATCTTTTTTGTTTTACATCATCTTCATTTCCAAATATCTCTTTCCACACTTTCCTACCCTAAAGAATAAATTTTTTAAAAAAAAGCAATTGAACTATACTCACAGCCTCCCACCTCTTGAAAGAAAGAAGGCAGGCTTTCACAAACTATATTACATAGCCAACCATAACATTATGGTCATGCAATTGAATGAAATATTATAGAGAATATAAGACCCCTCTACTTATTTGCTGACCATTATAAAAAAACAACCACACATAATTCACAACATTAAAATGCTTTCTTCCAACACAATATCTTCCATGCATATGTTAGAATCATACAAATTTCCTTCGGTGATACAGGAACTAGTAATTTCTTTTGATAACCTCTGACTATTAACATCAAATGAGGTATGTCTTTTACAAACTCCTATTCTGATGTTTCATTGTGGTGTTGGGTGGCCCAATGTTCTCTAAGGCTATGACACAGGATGGTAAGCTCTACCATACTATAAAAGTATCAAGTAGCAACAGACTGAATCTGGTCTCCAAGGACTAGCCTAATTAAACATGGTGGGACTCATCATCACAAGGTTGTGCACCTGGCACACCACTTGGCCATGGTAACCCATGAAATAAGGAAACATACAAAGCAATCCTCCATCCTATGTGCTTTTGACCCATTTGCTTATTTAGTTATAGTGACAAAGTGTTGGAAAAGGGGCAGGAGAATCACAGAATTTTTAGACCATCCATTAAATTAAACTTTAATTTGATTAGTGACATTTCAAATGCAAGATCTTTGTCCAATGATCAATGAGTGGACACACTTATTGGAGGAAATCTTGACATTCTTACTATATGGCAAAAGAGAAGAATGAAGGAAGTTATGACTAATTGGAAGGGTGACTCACAGTTAGCAAAGTTGACTTTATCATATCAAACAATAGCTAGAGATTGATACTAGTCCAGAGATGTCAAACACAGTGTCAAATGTGGCCCTCAACTGTCTTGAGTGAGGCCTAAACCAGATTAAAATGTAATTGGAAAATACTTAACAAAATAAATAAAATACAATGTTAATATGTATTTTTCCAATCAATAGGCACCCATAGGGATCTTTAAGTATAGTTTAATGACCCCTGTTTCTACCTGAGTTTATCAACATTGGTCTAGTCTAAGTCCTTGTTTCACAAAAATTCATCCTCTTTCTCAAAACAGACAGAATAATGTAGTGAGAGGAATACTAGACTGAGAGTCAGGAGATAGGTTTAGACAGCTCTTATACTTGGACAGCTGTTTGACCTTAACAAAGTTAAAAGTTGCTGCCCTTCTCTGACTTTGTTGTCTCAACTTTAAAATGGAAATTGCAATACTTAGATTGCCTGCCCTTCAAAGCCATTGGGAGGAACACTTTGCAAATGGAAGAGTGATAAGTTTATGTAAACTTTTCATAGTCTATTTTTCTTATTGTTATTTTAGCTAAGGATAAAGAGATGCTGATTTGGCCTATTCCTTACCCAATGATTCCAGGGTATTTCTGAGGAAGAAGGCCGTGTCCATGACTGAGAACCCAAAATCATCCTGGTCAACCTTAAACAGTAACTGGCCAGTGGAGATTAAATCTCTAGGAAACCCAGTCTAGTTTCTTTTTCTACCATTTTTCAGAAGAAGAAACTTAGGTACAGAGAATAATAAATGGAAACATAAATGGCATAACAAATGTTTATTGAATTAAATTTAACACATGTAAGATAAACTGTTGTGTGTATGGGGCTAGGTGGTCCAGAAATGTTATTTCATTGATGAAACGACTTCCCAGTAGGGAAATTCCCTCTGCCAAAGCAGATCAATAACTGTTCTTGTCTTAGCAAGTTTCCAGAGGCAACTGGTATGTGTCAACGGCTGGCTTCAGAGACCTGGGTTCAAGTCCAACTTCTCAAAAATATACTCTGAATGAGGCTGAGCTAATTTCCTAGTGCCCAAGGAAGAACTTTAAGAAATATAAATACTAAAAATTAATAAGGACAAATATGAAGCATTATATATAGGTTTAAAAATATCAACTTCACAAGTATCAGATAGGATATGTGTGACTAGGCCTTTTTTTAAATCTGAAAAAAGATCTGGGGATTTTACTGGACTATAAACTCAATATCAATTAACAGTACAATGTGGCAGCCAGCCAAGCTAATGTAATTTTTGACTGTATGAAGAGAGACAGGGCTTCCAGGAATAGGAGGTGATTGTCCATCTATACTCTTCCCTGGTCAGATGAAATTGTGATGACAGCATAAAGCCCCTTTTGGAAGAGATCTGTCATTACAATTATTCCCAAGTCATAGTAAACTGACTATAATAAAAAAGTCTCTAACTTTGCTGATTAGATCACTTTGGCCTATGAGAAGAGACTTCCCTGGAGACAGAAAAATCATCTTTTTAATTCTCTTCTTTTTAAACTGAGTTGGTTGTGGCAGGATAATTCTTGTGACCAATTAATTTCCTCCAAAAGGTAAATTAGGGTTAGGGTATCTTCATAGAAATGAGAAAGTTTGGAGCAGAGAGGTGGAAAAATTTTTTTATATGCATTAAGATTATTCTGGCTAGAAGGTATGGTTTGGAAGGGAGAGAGAACGTAGTCTGGAAAGACCTGTTAAGAGATTATTGAAATCATCCAGGTGGATAATGAATGAATTCATGCCTTTTGTTTGAGGGAAAGAATGGTACCTCATGTTAGCACTATAAGACTTCCATGCAATGCTTAATAAATACTTGCCAGTGAAATGATTATAACTGGAAAGTCTCAGGTATAGAGGAAATCAGTACCTCCCTCGGGAACATAGAGGTTCTTAGCTGAGAGGGTGCAGGTAGAGGGATGGACAGAATATTGAATCTGGAGTTAGGAGTTACAGGTTCAAATCTTGGCTGCAAAATTTATTAGCTATGTAGCCATGGTCAAGTCACTTAATCTCTTTGAGCCTCAGCTTCTTTATCTATAAAAATGAAATAAAAAAAATTGAACTGCACCTAAATGTCTCCCATGAACATAACTCTAAAGTCTCCCCTCCATCACTCTACAGCTATGGGACTCGTCTCCTCCATCACCTATGGAGCTATGCTGCTGAGGACACCAGGTGCCACCTGCAGAGAACTGCAGGCAGAGCCCCAAAGTACACAATGCAGATGAGAAATATAAGCTCTCTAGTGACACCTGTTAGTGATACCTGCTGGGGCCTGGAGTCTCAGAAGACACATATCAAGAGGCTGCACTATAGACCACACCTTCTGGGAGCCTCCCTGACTAGGATATGACTAAAAGAGATCAAGGGCATGGAGGATCCTGGGGAGAGCTGCTCATGGGCAGGCATTGCTTCTTTCTGTGAGTTTAACTGTGAGTCCTATTTCTTTACTTTGGCCAATTTTCACTTTTTTTTTGAGTTTTATAAATGGTGGGTTTAGGAGGTGGTAACAACACACTAGGTGGTACCACCACATTGTAAATTTCCCAGATTTTCTGGATAGGGGCAGTAACCCAGAGATACAAGAAATTAGCAAAAGGAGTCCCTAATATTAATGGTGGTAATAGTGATGATGATGATGATGATGATGAGGTGGAGAAAGAAGAGAAGGAGGAGGAGGAGGAAAGGGACAAAGGTAGAGACAGGAACTGGACCTTTGATTTCATTGGTTACAGGGAACTACCAGATAAGGAACCTCTATCTCTTTGGTTTGATACTTTCTCCGCAACTTACAGTCTTAGAGAGTTGCCTACAATACTGGACTTAAGAGACTTGCCCAGGGTCACACAGCTAGTAAGTGTCAGAGAAAGTATTTGAACCCAGATCGTCTTAACTCCAAATCCTACGCTCTATCTGCTATACCTCCTCAATATCTGAGCATTTTGTGTTATATAAGAGCCTTCCCACATGAGGGTTACAAGGAAACTATTATTAATGTGGCATAGGCAAATTGCATCACTATTCTGTACCTCAGTATCTCCATCTGTAAAATGAGACATTGGGTTAAATGATTTGTAATGTCATTTCTAGTTTCTATGATGTAATGCTCTTCCCAGCTTTAATATTTTATGACTCTAAGAATGGCATTTGTAACCTGGTCTGGACCCATACCATGCTGACTTTGAGAAATGATTTGTTTTCAAATATGTTTTCAATTTCACACAAAGTACTGTGAGTTCCCTCTTGACTTATACAATAAATTGGGTTTTACCTAATATATCTGGGAAGTTTGGCATTCTAGTTAACTAAATATTCTTTGCAATAGAGTAATGCCCTATATAACATCTGTGAATTACCAATTTTCAGAGTGGGAATATTGTAAAATATATTTAACATTAAAACTCAACTGAATCCTTTCTGGATGGTTCAGCAGGCATTTTAGATGGTATCAAAAAATGGAAAGGTTTAGGATTAAAGAATCAGGATCCTAATATGGTCACAGGTCAGAAAAATGAGTTAAATCAAATAATATAACATTTAATAGGAACAAATGTAAATATGAAGTTTCATACTTTGATTAAAACATAAATAATACAAGTGAAGGATAAGGGAAGTATGGTTAGACAACATTTTATGGGAAAAATATTTGAAAGTTTTAGTAGACTGTAAGTTCACCAAGTGTCAGAGTGTGACAGGGTATCCAAATTGGCTAATCTGATCTTGGGCTACATGAATAGAAGCTGAATATCTGGGATAAAGGAAACGAGAGTCCTGGTTCACTCCATCCTAGTATGATCACACCTAGACCACCCTACTCTGTTCTAGATGTGACATTTTTGGAAAAGCATCATCAAGTATATCCAAAAGAGGACAAGCAGGATAGAGGGAAAAGATGGGAATGCTCTATGCCATAAGACTATCATTTGATGTAACTGAGAATGTTAACCTCGATAAGAAAAGACTTAGGGGATACATTATAGTTGTCTTCAAATATTTGAAGGTCTACCATGTAAAAGAGGGAGGAGTCATAATTTTCTTGAATGTAGAAGGGAGAACTTGGGGCAAGGGATGAAAGTCACAGAGACAATATAAGGAAAACATTTCCAACAATTAGAACTATACAAAAGTTGAAATGGCTCCCTTTGAGGTCATAGTTTTCCCCTTACTGGAGGGCTTCCAGCAAAGATTGGGCAACCATTCCATCACTAAACATTTGTTAAGCACCTACTATTGCCAAGCACTATGTAGAACAGATTTCTGTTTAGTCATAGGTTGGATAAGGTTAACATCAGATTCTGAGATGTTGATTCCAGAGTATTTCTTTCTTTTCACCCAGACTTTAAGCTCTGTGAAGATGGTGGTCATATCTATTTTTGCCTTTCTATAACCAGCACAAGAATAAAGTCTTGCAAAGAGTAATTGTTAAATGGAATGTCTGTTGAATGGATGTTTAATGAATGATTGATACTTCAGATCTTTTAGGGAGTATAGTCGCAGCTTCTTTGCAAGTGACAGATTGTTGCTCATATGCAGGGCCAGCTGTAAATGTAGGATGTGTTAGTGAGCTCCTAGTCTCTAGAAGCATGCAAGCAAAGTCTGGTTGACCACCTGTCAGGTATATTGTAGAGGGGATTCCTACACAGGGTGAGAGGTTTGGCTATGAAATGCTAAGGTCCCTTGTATCTCTAGTATCCTATGATTTTCAAGGGCAGACCAGTTATTCTGTTTGCCAAAAGAATGTCCACAACTGGTCTGCCTTGAGGACCTGAAATTCTCTCCACTAAGGGAATATTCTCTTTCTACCAGTGGTCATCTAATAAATGTTTGCTGAATCAAATTATAGTACTGAAGATTGCTGTTAAAATGGGACTATATTAAACATAATACCTCCATTAGAATTAAGTGATCACATTAGTTCTTGCCACAGGATCCTAGAATGTCAGAGGCAGAAGGAACCTTAGAATAAAAGAACTGTAAAATGTTAGTACCCCAAGGGATTTTAGAACACAAATCATCAGTTCTCTTAGCTCTCTCTTAGCTTCAGTTTTCAGAGCATTCTCAGTCCTCAACTAATTCTGGGGTAGAAAATCCCTTAGAGCATACCACTATAGCACATCAGGATTAAAAAGAGCTTTAGAGGTCATCTTCTCCATCGTCCTCATTTTACAGACAAGTAAACTGAGGCCCAGAGATGTAAAGTGACTTATCTCATATAGCTATTTTGTGGCTGATCTAGAATTAAACCCAGAGCTCTTAAATGTCTAGCCAGAGGCCTTTCTGTTACAGTCTTCTGCCTTTCCAGGTATAAGGGCCCTTACAAGATAGGACCAAGGACAGTCAGTTGTGATGGACAGGGCTAGGAAATGTGTAGAGCATTTGGCCCTGCCCTGAGAGGTCAGTGTGACTAGGGGAAGTCTGAGGGCACTAGAAATCAGGGATGGGGTAGTAGTAGTGGTGGTCATGAAAAGGACAAAGAGAGAGAACTGCAGGTTGCCAAAGGCAAGGGGAAGGGGAAAAGGGAATAAACATTTATATAGCACCTAGTATGGCCAGGCACTGTGCTAAGCACTTTACAGATAGTATCTCATTTGATCCTTATAGTAGTTCTGCAAGGTAGGTTCTAGAGGAGCATTTTGGTAAGGATCTTCAGCTCTTCCAATGTTCTTGGAAAAATTTATTGTAATCTTCTTGGGGATAGTGTGTGTGTGACTCCTTAGCATTCGTGGTGTAATCCAATGGTGTCAGATTCACACAGAAATGGATCCTTGTGTCTTGCATATTGATTTAGGAAATAACAAGTCACCATTACTTACGTTGTATTTTTATTTATTTTGTTAAACATTTCCCGGTTACATTTAAATTTGGTTCTAGTGGGCACTGGGAAGTTTTGCAGGCTGCTTGCTGCTCCTAGGCTGCATTTGAGACCCCTGATATAGTGGAAAGAATGAACCTGAGTTCAAATCTTACCTCTGTAACTTCACTACCTGTAAAGTGACCTTTGTCAAGTCTTAGAACCTCAATTTATTACCTTTTAATACCTCAATTTCTTCATCTGTAAAATGAGAGGTTGGAAGAGATGATCCTTTTCAGCTCTAAATCTATGGTTTTTATGCTTTCTACAGAGGCACAATGCCATTCTAGTGGCCATAGGCACACGCATTTAACTTGGCCAACTAGCTTATACATAGGTACTAGTAGTCGATGGGAGAAGGAGTCAAAATATACTCCCTTAAGTTAAAGAAAGGTGAAAAACAAAGTCCAAGAATTCCTACAGCACAAGAGAAATTTCCCCTTTTCAGAAGTTTTTTTTTTTTTAACAATTGGTCTCTATAGCAATTTACCATAGGACAACGGAGACATCAGACATGGAAATGAACATCACAGACCCAGACAAACTGATAGCAGGTAACCGAAGAGAATACACGTGGGGAAAGCATCTGGATTAGGCCAAGTATACACAGAAGAAATAAGTAATGGAGTCAACACAATATTGAGTGTATTGAAGGAGTGATTCTTCAGGTGACGACACTAAAGGCAGGGAAAAATCTTGGGCCTTATTAATATCAAAATAAGGTGACTGAGAAAACATCAACAACTACTGAACTAAATGCCTACTTTCCCATCTATTAAAAAACTTCTATGAGAATAATCATCACATACATTAATAATAGATGAGAATAGTGGATGTAGATTGCATCTTTACCATCACACAATTGGTTGAGAGTATAATATTTTATGTTTATTGTTGACTATAAAAATATTTTGTTTGGTGAAGCAAGACATTGCCTTGAAGGTTCTCTTCCCATGAGGTGTCCCCTTCCGTATATCAAAATTATGGAAGATTCCTTGAAAGATATAACATAAAGAAAACTTTGTCTAATTACCCTCCTAAAAGGTGAAGCATAAAACAGGGAGACATGTGCTCACTAATATATCTTTGCTACTGTCATGGAAGAGATCTCGTGAAGAGTTCAAGTTGAAGAGGGATTCCTTGTGGAAGGAGCATCTTCCAGATGCTCATGTTTGTGGATGACTTGCATCAACTTATAGAACCTTACAGAATCTCCTGGATGAGATTCAAAAGAGTTTGGCCTAACTATCCACACAGAAAAACAAGTAGATGAATAATGTATATTGTGCAGATTTTGACATTCAATTAGATAGACTGTAGAGCTTGCCTATCAGTAAAATTATCTGTCTGTCTGTCTGTCTATCTATCTATCTGCAAGTTCCATAGGTAGAGCCTATGAAACTTTTTGGCACATCTCATAGGTAGGGCCTCAATTTCTCAAATGTAAAAATAGAGGTAACCTCAAAGGTCCCTTCTTCCCTAAATCTATGATCCTATAACTCCTCAAATTTTCCCTGAAACAAGGGCTCACCTTTTTTTAAAATATCAATATTCTGAAAGTACTGCTGTATAGCTGCAAGCCATGGAACATTATAGTTGCAAAAAAATTAAAAATGATTCTCCCTCAGAGCAAGCTGCAATGCATAACAAATAAAGAGGTACAAATAAGAACCAGAGTAAAGAATTTCAATAAAGAATTATATGATCAAAAAAGAAAATGGGATGATCATGTGGCAAGAGCAAAGGATAAATAACAAATGGTTTGTAGACAAATGCACTAGTATCCTTTCAGTATCAAGAGAAATTGAGGAAAAGTCCTGGCATGCTCAGTGGCACTTTTGGGAATATATGGGAATATATGGGAACAATTATACAAGATGGGCCAGCATGAATGTGTTTCAATTTGCATTGTTGGGGGTGGAGAGGAAGGACCATTTACATTGATGAGATCATAGATGCATTTGTATATCTACACGCATGAAATGCAAGTCACAGACCCCTTTATTATCTTGGACAAATCACTTTCCCTCTTCATTAAGGCTGTAAAGTGGGGAATGAACCTACTTGCACTATCTGCCTCATGAGAAGAATAGCATAATGCATATAGAAATAACGCATATAAGGATAAGAGAGAGGCAGAGAATTTGGAACTCAAAAATTTTAAAAATGAATGTTAAAATTTTTAAATGTAATTGGAAAATATTTAATGAAACAAAATACATTTAAGAAGAAATAATTCATATAAAGTTTTTTTGTATTAATTCAGCAATTGATTATTATCTACAAGAAGCAAGGGGCACTGCTTTCTCCAATCCTATAGAAATGTCAAGCTGTGATTATTACAGAATCAAAGATCTGAATTGAAAGGAATCTTAGAGGACATCTATTTTCACCACAACTGAAGTATGAATATCATTTCCAATATCTCTGACTGGAAGTCATCTAGTCTTTGCTTGACTATGTCCAGTTATGGGGAATTCATCTGAGACTGCCCATTCCATTGCTGGGCAGTTCTTATAACTGGGAAGTTCTACCTTGAAGTTTGCTGACATCTATTTACCAATAATTTCTCCCAAGTGGGGACACACAGAATTATTCTATCTACTTTCCACATGAAAACCCTCCAGATATTTGGATATTGGAATCACAACTCCCTACTAAGGATTTTCTACCATAGATAAATAGGATCAATTCTTTCAACAGGTACTTGTGGGGCATAGTTCTGAGTTCTTTCATAATCTTGGTCATTCTACTCCAGATACTCCAAAGTTTGACAATGTGTCTTACAACATGTATTGTTCAGAATCAGAAACAGTAACCTAGATGTTGTCCCACCAGGGCAGAGTACAACAGGACTATCACCTCCCTTGCTCTGGGTACTACACTTTTATTAAAGTGGCCTAAGATGGATTTCGCTTTTTATCTATCATGTACTATTATTTACTCATATTGAGCTTGTAGTCCACTAAAACCACCAGGTCTTTTCCCAACCAACTTCTCTTTGGTTATGTCTCCTCCATCCTACAGTTGTTATTCTTTGAACCCAAGCATAAAAACTTGACAAATTTCCTCATTAAATTTCAACTTCTTAGATTCAACCTAATGGCTTTATCTGTCAATATATTTTTTGGTCCTAATTGTCATCCAGTACATTAACTTTTCTTTCCTAGTTTTGTGTCATCTGAAAATTTTATAAGCAATTTTATAAGTCAATCTAGTATTAAGTGCCCTCTATGTGCTAGGTGCTGTCCAAGGTTCTGGGTATATAAAAATACAAAAATGAAATAGCCCTTCCCTCAAGAAGCTTATATTCTATTAGAGACAATATGCATAGATATAAGTATATATGACATATATGTATATATCGGCACACACACACACATATATATACACATACACACATATGCACATAATGGAGAGATGGATATAAATGGATGGATATAATAGATATAAATAGTAATTTTGGTGGGGAGACAATAAAAGCTGGGGGGAGAGGGATCAAGAAAGGCGTCATGTAAGAGGTAGTATTTAAGCTGAGCCTTGAAAGAATTTTAAGAAGTACACAGAAGGAAGTCCTACATTCTAGGAATAGTTTTAGCTATAGATAAAGGGGAAAGCCCATGCATGGATATTAGAGATGGAATGTCAATTGTGAGACATAACAAGAAGACTAATTTGGCTGGATAGTAGAATCTTTGCATGGAAGTAATGTGAAATAAGGCTAGAAAGGTAATGATAGTAGCAATGAGAATACTCATATTTAGCAGTTATGTAACAGTTTAAGATTTGTGAAGCACTTTACAAATATCTCATTTTATCTTCCCACAAAACTTTGAGGTTAGTGATATTATCCTCATATTACAGAAGAGGAAAATGATGCATGCAGGGGTTAAATGACTTGCCCAGGGTCATCTTGTAAGTGTCTAAGTTTACATTTGAACTCAGGTCTTCCTGACTTCAGGTCCAGTGCTCTATGCACTGTGTCATCTAGATACTTAGAAGCCAGGTTATATAAGGTCTTGGGAGTTTGGATTTGATCCTAGAAACAATAAGGAGCCACTGGAACAAATTGAGAATAAGAGCAGCATGGTTACATGTGAGGGGTAGGGACATCACTTTGCCAGTTCTGTGGAGAATAGATGGGAGAAGGAAGTGATGAGGCAGGGAGACCAAGTAAGGGAAGAGGAGATGAGGGACTGAACTAGGGTAGTGGTGGTATGAATGAAGAAGAGGGGACAAATGCAAGAGACATAGAGGGAGGTAGAATTAGAGATACATGGAAACAAACTGAATATGTGAGATGAGAGAGTGTGAGGAACTGAGAGTGATTCTAAAGTTGTGAACCTAGCTGACTGGACAGATGACAACAATGACAATGATGATGATGATGATGATGCCTATGCCAGAAATAGGAAAAGCTGGAAAAGGGATAGGCTTGGGGGGGAATTCTGTTTGGGATATATAGAGTTTGAAATGCCCAACAGGTATTTGGACATTCAGTTTAAAATATCTAATGGGCGGTTGATGATGTGGGACTGGAGCTCAAAAGAAAGACCAGGGTTAGATCTGGGAGTCATATACATAAAAATAATCATTGAACCCATGGAAACTGATGAGGTCACCAAAGAGAAAGTGTAGAGAGAGAGAAGAAAAGAGGGACCAGGATAAAAACTTAGAGTACACCCATAGTTAGGGGGCAGGAGGACATAGCTGATGATCCAGCAAGAATGGTCAGGAAGAAAAGCAAGAGGGAGCAGTGTCAAAAGCTTGGAGTAGAGAAAATATCCAGGAGAAGTGGGTGTTCAGAAGAGTTAAATGCTATAGAGAGGTCAAGTATGATGAAGACTGAGAAAAGAATACTGGATCTCACAACTGAGAGATCATTGGTAACTTTGGAGAAGCCACTTTCATCTACAATTGGAAACCAAGACAGGGTCAACCACAGATCCTTCAGGCATTCCACTAGAGCCTTCATTTTAAGTTGGCATCTACCATTTATTTAACAACTTCTCTTTGGGTTTGGTCATTGAACCATTTCTAAATCCACCCAATTTCATTACTATCTAGGCTATATCCCTCCATCTTATCCAAAAGTAAAGCATGAAAGATTTCAAGATCTTAATATTATATAATTTTCAACAGTTTCCTGATGTACCAGTCTGATAGGTCTGTCAAAAAATGATTTTATTCTAACATCATCTGTTCTCTTATTTTTGTCTGTACCTTTCTTCAAATTAAATTTTTGTTGATTTTTTGGGGATAGTTTTGCACCTTAATTTTCTTGACAGTATTCTTCTTTCATTGTGTCCTCCTTCCTTGTAACAAAAACAAAACAAATGAAAAAAACCAGTTCTGTAAAACCAACTAACAAATCTATGATTCTGCCAACGTACACAATATTCCACATCCATAATCTTCTGCCTCTCTACCAAGAGAAGTATTTTTCATAATCTCTTTGAGACAAAGAGTGGCCATTGCAATTAATTTGAGTTAGTTGCTTTTTAGTGTTGTTTTCCCATACATGACCAAATTCATCGTGTATACCATTCTCCTGGTTTTACTTTTTTCATTCTGCATCAGTTCATGCATACTTTTCCATGTATTTCTGAATTCTTCATATTCTTTTTTCTAGGATGCAATAATATTTCATTAATATACATACACAATTAACTCAGTCATTACCTAATCAATGGGTACTCACTTTGCTTACATTTTTTTGTATTACCATATGAAGCACTGCTATGAGTATTCTGATAGATTTGGGACCTTTTATTCTGTATTTCTTTTTGGGGTATATGCCCTGTAGTAGATTATTAATGCAAAGGCCATGAATAGATTAGGAAATTTTGCCACAAAATTCCAGCTTGTTTTCCAGAATGTGGGATTTATTCACAACTCAATGAATAGTGACTAGCATGACCTCTTCTTGATGAAGCCAGCATGGTTCTGCTAGATGGTCTTTGACCATCCCTTCAATAACGTGTTCCAGAATTTGAAGGTAAGCTTATTGGCCTATGGTACTTTTTTTTTTAAATTCAGAACAGTGTTTATCTTTCTTTAATATTGTGTCAATATGCATTTATTAAGAACCTATTATGTTTCAAACAACATGGATCATGTACCATTTCCCCCACTCTTTTAAAGATCACTGAAGTCTTTCTAAAATCACTCCAAATAAATGTGATTATTCTATTGTCCTATAAATGGAATGGGCCAGATCGCATAGGTCCTTGAAGTCCAGGCTGAAGAGCTTGAACTTGACATTATGGATAACAGAAAGCTTTGTTAAGAAAGAACAGATACCCTACAATCTCATGATTTAATTTCCATAAAGTACTATGACTATTTCTTTCTACTCTGGCCTTCCGCTCTACTGCAAGTCAGCCCTCAAAATACCTTTGATGGAGTTAGCAGTAATCTTGACAATTCACATTTCTCAAATGCTTTTTTGATTGCAAAGCATTTTCCTTATAACTCTGTAAGGTTGGTAGCACAAATATTACTACATTCATCTTACAGACAAATCTATGGATTAATCATAGGACCATAGATTAGTTGGAAAAAGGTATTCGAGATCACCTACTCCAAATCTCTTACTTTGCAGATGAGGAAACTGAGGCTGGGAGAGGTTAAGTGACTTGCCCAAGGTCACTCAGGCAGAAGTGGTAGAGCCAGGATTTTGAATCCAGGTCCTAGCACTCTAAAGCTAAAGCCCTTTTCCCCACACCAGTGGACAGGTAAGTAGTGCAGTGGATACAACGTGGGAGCTGGGGGCAAGAAGACCTGAGTTGAAATCTAGCCTCATACATTTACTCACTGTGTGATTATAGGCAAGTCACTTAATCTCTTCGAGCCTCAGTCTCCTCCTCTGTAAATGGGGATAATAACAGCACTTGACTCACAGAGTTGTTGCTTTCTGTAAATGTTAGTTGCATTATTATTATTATTATTATTACCATGCTGCTTCTCCAAAATGAAGGCTCTTGAGATATTAAATAGCTTGCTTTTTACGGCGAGTAAGTGTCTGATTCTAACCCAGATCTCTTTGACTCCACATCTAACACTCTATCCACTATGCTATGCTCCATTCATAGTGTGCTTGTGGCAAAATCTTCTGATTGATTTCTCCCTGCTTCCTTTCCTCCAATGATGTGATATCATCAAAGGTTCATTCAGCCAAGACAACCAGTGAGGCAGATGTAGTCAGCCCTCCTCTTTGGATGGTGAGACCAATGTTTATGCATCTTTGGAATCACATCTTCCCACCCCGTGCCGCAAGCAGAGTAATAATAATTAAAAAAAAGCACTCTATTCATTTTACGTTTCTGGATATACTCCAAGGTACATATGTGGCTATGAATGTGTCCTCTCTCCAGGAAAAGGGATAACGTCATTGAAGACAAATACTCCTTCAGTTACGGAATATGTTCTGGGAGCACACATTAGCAACACAGCTTGGATCTCATACGGCACTGTGTGTAGCAACTTGTTAATGCACTTAACATGTAATGCTGTGTATTATCATTGTCTGTGAGCTAGGCCAAAGTTAGACTTTAGTTTGAGAGGAAGAATATGACATCAGGTAATCAGTCAATATTTTTCAATATTTTGTGCCAAGCTAAACTCTGTGAGGGCAGAGATTATACTTAAATTTTGCATCTCCCACTGCCTAGCACAGTCCTAGGTACAGATTAAGTACTTGATAAATATTGGTTGAATAATAGTAATAATAGCTAGCATTTCTATAGTGCTCTAAGGTTTACAAAGCCCTTGATAGATACTGCCTGATTTGATTTATCCTCACAACAACCCTGGGAGGTAGGCGCTCTTATTATTCCCATTTTACAGATGAGGCAATGGAGGTTGAAAGGAATTAAATGACTTGCCTTGGGTCATGCAGCTAGTAAGTATTTGAGACCAGATTTGAACTCAATACACTCAACCTACTTAGGTTTCTAGCAAACTCCAGATGCCAAAGGTTATAAGCAATGGCAAGAATCAGTTTCTGCAGAGCTGGGGCTGAAAGCTACGGGTGCAGCCTTCTATCCTGCTCACTCCTTGTCTTTCTCTTCAAAGGGACAGGTTTCTGGTATTTGTACCAGGGCTCCTAAGAGGTGAATAAGAACCAATGGATGCAGAAGAGCTGTCCATCAGGGGAATTCTGGTGGTATTGAGCTCCCAAGTCAGTGAAGGTGTTCAAATGAAAGTGGGGTGACTACTTGTCAGGGATACTAACTAGAGACATACCCATTGGACAAGATGCTTTTGGAGGTCCCCTCTGGCTCTGATATTCTATTGCTGAACAAGAACTTGTAAGATCTTACACATCTATTCAAGGTGCATAGACCCCCATGAGGAACAACACTGATTCCTCTTCTCTCTTTTCTGCCAAGGAGACACTCAGCAAAGGTGGTGGGGCAGTGGAGGAAGGAGAATGGAAGACTCCAAAGAAGAAGTAATGAAACAAAGTCTGTAGGACAGCTATTCCGTGGGTGAGTCCTGGTATAGGGCCTTGCACATAGTAGGTGCTCAAAAATATTGGTTCCATTGCCTGATTATAGCTAAATCTTTGCTGCTAAATTCATTCATTTATTCAATAAACCTGCTTCAATCACCAACTGTGTTCAGGGTTGGTGACAAATATAAAGCTTAGGTAAGAAATGGTACAGTGGGTAGAGAGCTGAATTTGGATTCAAGATGCCTCTAACATGTATGAGATGTGTGGCCCTGATCAAGTCACCTAAAATTTTTGGATCTCTGTTTCTTCATCTGTAAAACAAGGGGGTTGGAATCTGTAACTTTTAAGGTATCTTTTAAATCTAAACATAACATTTAAATCATAACATTATAACCCTGTAAGATAGGGTCCCTGTCCCGGGTCCCTGTCCCTGGTCCCTGTCCTTTTCTGTGTATGTATCTTGGTTGTTCAATCATTTTTCAATTGTGTCTAACTCTTCATGACCCCATTTGGGTTTTGTTTTTTTTTTTGGCAAAGATACTGGAGTAGTTTTGCCGTTTTCTTCTCTAGCTCATTTTACAGATAAAGTAACTGAGGCAAACAGGGTTAAGTGACTTGCCCAGAGTCACACAGTTAATAAGTATCTGAGGCCAGATTTTAACTCAGGGAGATTAGTCTTTCAGGCTCTAGGCCCAGCATTCTATCCACTGCGCCACTTCGCTGTCCAGCATGTATCTTACCTAGTGTACATAACCCTTCCCCAACTCTCCAGTAGTGGGAAACACATTTTGCAATTAAATTAAATTCAACAACCATTATTAAACACTTAATATGTTTATAGCACTGTTCTAGATGCTGGGAGAGATACAAAGTTTAGATGGGACACTGTCCCTGACCTCTGTGGAGTTTATAATCTAATAGATTCACTTCATAAATAGATAGTCATAATGTACAATATTTTGTGGTAAGTGCATTAGAGAGGAATACAATGCAAACTAAATGCTATACGAGGCCCAAGGGTGGAAGGAAAGATCATTACCAAAGTTAGGGATAGGATCAGGCAAAACATTCTGGAGGAAGTGGCATTTAAATTGGATGATAAAGGCCAGGCAGGAAATAAAGGGAGAGACTAAATTTTATTTCTTATACAACTTGGATACTCTGTTAAAGGCATATATAATAACATGGCTTTATGTTATATAAAGCTTTTAGCTTTTAAAAGAAATCTCAAATCCATTCTCTCCTGTCCTCACAATGTCCTGGTGAGGAAAACAAGACAGACTATTACTCCCATTTTTCAGGAGAGGAAAAAGAGTTCTAGAAAAATGAGGTGACTCTTTTAAGATCACACGGGAAATTAATGGCAGAGCCTGAGTTAGAATGTGGGTCTCATGACTGTCAGCTTCGGATCTTCTTTCAAACAGACATAGCACACAATCTTATAATTGGAAGGTCAGCCTTAAAATGCTATTAGTCAAACTCTGTTTGTTGACTGAAAAATACTTAAAACTACAGAAGATAGATAAAAATGTATTGTTTGTCCCACATACTTTTGTGAGAAAAGTACTTTGTAGATAATGAAGTACTATATAAATGTAAAGCTCTTACTCTTATTATATCTATATATTTCATCTCTGAAATGGACTATTTAAATTTGGTCTAAGTGCCTCTACAACATCTCTTGCATCTTGTCCCTTCTTTACTAATGTTACCTACTGCCTTAGTTCTGGCCTTCAGTGCCTCCCACCTGGATCACTTAATAGTCTCTTCTAACAGGTATGTCTGCCTCCTTCTCCCCTCTTCCATCCATCTTTCACTCAGCTGTAGAGCAATATTCCTAAAGAACAAGTCTGACCAGGTCACTACCTTACATAAAGTCTTTTTGTTGTTGTTCAGTTGTTTCAGTTGTGTCTGACTCTTCATGACCCTTGGACCTCTGTCCGTGGGTTTTTCTTGGTGAAGATACTGGAGTGATTTGCCATTTCCTTCTCCAGTGGTGAACAGAGGTTAAGTGACTTGCCCAAGGTCACACAGTTAGGGAGGTTCTGAAACTGTATTTGAACTCAGGTCTTCCTGACTCCAAGCCCAGTGCTCTATCCACTATGCCACCTAGCTCTGTTCCCCCTCCCCCAAGCTCCCTATTGCCTAAGTATTAAAATATAAACTAAACTATCTAGTCCCCCATTTGATTGTAACCTAAATATAGGGGTGTGCTGCTTGTGAGAGTTGACTGTTAAATTTTCAGTATGAGCATTTACACCTCAGGAATTATCAAATGATACAATGTTTTGTCGGTTGCTTGACTGAAGAAAATGATGGTGACAATGTTTAATAATACAGATTAAACTTGAAAGTGTGCTGTGGGTACTTTTTTCCTTCAGAAAACAAGCTATTAAACATTTATCAGCACAATTCTGCCTACAGGAATATTAGTTATTATTAATGTTCCAATATGATCTAAAAAATGTATTAAGCACCCATTTCCTGTGTACTAGCTTATCTCATTTGGCCATCTCCTTCCTGCCTCCACTGAGGCCTTCATCCCAGCTGAAAGGACTCTTTCCCCCTAAGACCTTCTTAGAGCATTTAGTCTATAATCCTGCTTCCTAACCTTATGCACGCAGCAAACTCATGGGGACTTCCCTGATAGTTTAAATTTTTGAGGGAAACAAGTGATACTTGATGTTGGACACAAACTACTAGCTTGAGGTAATTCAGTATTAGATTACCTACATTCCTTTCTATGACATGCTGTAATGTTTAAGGTATGTTTTTGTTTACTTGTACTTTTGGCTCTGCCAATAATGTCTCCAACTTTCTCAAATATCACGTCCTGTCTTTGTGAAGCTGAGTTTTTGGTGGTTGCAAGCTCTGATCAAAAATCAATGCAGAACAGGAAATGAGGATGGAAAGACCCAATATGATTCCAAGGTTTTAGAAGCGGGGCAGGGCCCCACAGGAGCACACATCTCATTAGTAAGTATTTGTGGTTATTGAAGAATGAAGTAAAAATATTCTTTCCTTTCAATTTATTTGTATTATTCTTCCAAAAAGTTACTAGGTTGTTAGAAAAATACTTATTAATTTGTTTGGTGCTAACAATTTAATTAATAGAATTTGTGGGTATTTCTTATGGCACCTATGGGTGCTGTGGAAAAATTATTGAGATAATAAGGGTACTGTGAACCACAAAAGTATGGGAATCTCTGTTCTCTAATATTCCTTTGCCCTAGCAAACCCTACTGTGTGCTACAATACATGTTGTACCCTTCTAGTAGACTATAATCTGCTTGAAGGTAGGGACTATGTGATTTTAAAAAAATTTTAAAATTTTTGAATGGAGTTGAGATTGAATCAATCTTCATAAATCAAAATGAATTCACAATCATTCTCTGAACTTTGAAGGGGTCTCAGAGGTCATCTAGTCCAGCCTACATATTGCTTGAAGATGATAGGAAACCCATTCCCTTCCAAGGCATCCCATTCCCCTTCAGAATAGCTTTAATTATTAGAAAGCTTTTCCATACATCAAACTTGAATCTACCTCTTTTCAACCTCCACCCACTTGTCTTAGTTCTGACCTCTGACGTTATGTAGAAAGGTTCAATCTTTCCACGTGGCAGCCTTTCAAATATTTAAAGACTCCTATCATGTCCCATCCTCTCCATCACTCATTTAACTAATTTTTTTCCAGGCTAAACATTCTTATTTCCTTCAATTTATAATAAGGTATGATGACCTTGAGACCCTTTACTATCCTGGTTATCTTTCTCTGGATACTTTACAGCTTATCAATGTCTTTTCCAAAATATGGCATCCAGAATATAATACAATATGTGGTCTGATTGTGACAAAATACCTTCTTATGTGAGATTGATGTGGGATATACCGATAATGCAATATGCATAAAATTGTTTGCATGTTGAAAATATAGTGCAATTATGAATTTAAATCCACATAAATCAATTAGGCATAAACCGCAACAAAGAACTATAGAATTTTATTTTACAGATATAAGTTGGAGTAGAAGACCTCTGAGGGAACTATAAAAAGAATCATAGAATCTCAGAGTTGAAAGGTACCTTAGGGGTCATCCAGGTCAACCCTAACCAAATACCTAACCAAATATTCTCTCCAAAAAATTGCTGTAGTGGCTATCCATGAGTAGCTCTCCATCCAGCTTTTACCTAAAAGCATCCAGTGACTGCCTCCCCCATGCTGCAAGGACAACACATTCCATCTTTGGACACTTCCAATTAATAGGAAGTTCCTCCTTACACTAAGCCCAAAATCAAGTCACTACAACCTTGGCCAACAGTTCTGCCTTCTGGAGACAAGCAACTCATCAGGGTATCTTAGAGAATTCTTGCTCAGTTATGCATTGGACTAGATGACCTTTGACTCCTAACTCCTAACTTTGACTTGAACTCATAACAGTTAACTCTACAATACTAGATATAACTCCAAGACTAAACTGAACTTCAAATGAACAACACATTTCTTATATCACCCAACTCCCACTGATGAGTCCCTTCCAACTCTGGGGCTCTGTGAATCATTGAAAGAGCACTTAGCCACTTGGCTCAGAAGCCATGAGGGAAGAACCATGGAAAAAAGAAGAGAGGGAGTTTTATAACTAAAGGCGCTGATGAAAGTCCCAACACTCGGTTAAAGATGTGGCTTGTAACATAATAACAAGCCAGAGAGAGTACATCTGAACAACTCCCAGCCTGTAAATGGCAGGGAATTTCATTCACCTCCCTGAGAGGGCTGGTTTCTATATCAGGGATGGTCAAGAGCTAAGATCTGAGTCTATTCATGTTACCACCTTTATAAACTTCTCATTTATTACCTTTTAAGCCCCTAGTCCTTTAGTTCTGAGCGAATGAACTTGAGAAAGAGAAGGAAGTCAGATAGATCTCATTCTAAGAGGAGGGGACCCTCTTATCACCAATCCTTTCTTGGCTAATAAGCACTCCCTAAACTAGAGCATGACTTACACTTGCTCCTTTCCTACATGCCAGGGTGATATTAGGCCATTAGGCACAGGCCTCATAACAAGGGGCATGAAAAGATCAAGGTCACCTCTACTAGAGACATAGTTTATATATAGGAGACAGCATGTCATACAGGACCTGAGGTAAGGAAGATTCCCAAATCACACCTCTGACTCGGTATGACCATGGGTCAGTCACTTAACCTCTCTCCACTTTATTCCCTTACAGGTAAAATCGGAATGAAAATAATGTGTGTATTATATGGCATCATTATGAGACCCAAATAAGATAAGATGTAAAGTACTTTGAAAACCTTAAAAGTTTTATTATTATCAATTTTTCCCATCAGTGTGGCAATTAAAAAGGTTTAAGAAACATATTTCTGGGTAATTTAATAATTTTATTAATAAGGCCAGCAATTTATTAAAAAAAGGATGATTATTTGGCTGTCTCTCTTAGACCAAAGACAAGCATGGTGGTGGGCTCAAGGCTTATATGTTTTTTTGGAAGAGGAGTGTTTTAAAGGATGGCAAATAACTCTGTTTGGTTAACAACTAATGAGAGAATGAATATCACAATGAGGGACTGAGACTGACATCATGTCACCCTTGGACAGAGAGACTTTCTCTATAGCCAGACCACCTCCAGTTTTGGGCAATTTAGACAAAAAGGTCTGTCTCCACCCAAGCTTGACTGAATGGAATTCACCTTAGACTGAGATTCCTTGAAAGGTTGGGTGGGGTCAGATAGAGGAAGTTAACTCAACCTTCTGAGACTGAAGTCTTGCAAACAGAAAAAGGTGGAACTCTGGATGTCCTCAAATTATTAGTTATTAATAATAATTTCTCTCATTAGTAAACTATCCATGTTTCTCTCAGTCATCTTCCATATGAATTACCTGCTCTGTTCTGGCTTATCTTCTCATTATCCCCTCAAACATATCTTATGTTATTCCTGCCTTTCTCTATCTCATATGGTTTTCTATGAGCAGTGCATTTTCCACCTCAAAATATGTTTCCTCTGATGCAAAAACAAAATCAGTGGCTTTGAAAATTTCACAATAATTAATTTTAAATTACCTTTGGAACCAAGGAAGAAGAAAGAAAATGGACTTTTTGGATTCATAATGGTTTATTATATGATATTGAATAAAATCCAAAATTAATCTAAATTTCAAAGGTATAACACATCTCTTATATTATTGTATTGCCACTGAATACTGTCTTACACTTGCTCGCTGCTGAATAGAATTAGTGATGGTAGAAGGATCCAAGATTATGCATCAATATAGCTATCATGATTCCCCTATATTTACTCTTTTCCAAGTTAAACATCCCCAATTATAAGATCATTGTTGTTGTTCATCCTTCATTCTGGAAGAAGACCAATGACAGCAGGAGGGTGATGTCTTGACTTGCAAGTAAGTTGGATTTAAGTGAGGCAGAGCTGTGCAAAATCATTAGCCTCACTCTCTTCTCCGGAGTCATCAGAGTCTAGCGGCAAGACATAGGTCAAGATGACTGGTGATGGCCCCAGGTACACTGGGAGACCTTGCAGTTTTTATGCTAAAGTTTTTCCCAGGTCTCAGTTTGTCTGAAGCAATGCCCATCTATCACCTGCTCATAGAAAGTGCGTGAAATCCACCTGAAGCACCAACATCCTAATCTATTTTCCCACAACCAGTGTGGACTAAGGGTTGAGTGGACTACTCTTTTCATCATGCTATTCCTCTGCTGAAAGACTTTCTAGCAGCTCATCAATGTCTTTGAGAGAAAGTCATATGATCATGGAGATGCTGAATTTAGCAATGGAAGTCCATATTCCTTAGTATGGCATTCCAGGTCCTCCATAATCCAGCTCCAACCTAGCTTTCTAGATTTGCCTCTCATTGATCCTATAGAAATTCTGCATGGCTATCAAATTACTCTCTTCCCTGTACAGTCTATTCACTGTCCCCTGAACATACCTTGTATTTTCCCACCTCCTCTGCTTTGCTCACACCATTTCCCTTTTTAGAAATGCCCTCCTACTCTTCTCAGCTTATCCAAATCCAACCTATTCTTCAAGACCAAAAGCAAATTTCACTTCCTTCTCAAAGCATTTCATGACCATCCCAGACCTATAGTGACATTTCCCTTCTCTCAACTCCTACTCATTTTTTCCATGCCCCTTATTTGCAAGTATCACATACTCCCTGGTATTATTAGTTACAGGATGAGAGGATCGTAGAGCTTAACTGGAAGGTACCTCAGTGATAATCTCTTCTCACTTATTCTGATTTTCATCTTACTGCTGAGGAAACCCAGGTTCAGAGAGGGTTAATCTTTTCACATGTATCATACAAAATAAACTTCTTTCTCCAATAGCAACTAACATTTATGTAGCACTTTAAGGTTTGAAAGCAGTTTATAAATATTTCATTTAACCCTCACATCAACCCTGGGAGGTTGAGGCTATTATTATCCCCATGTTACAAATGAGGAAACTAAGGCAGACAGAAGTCAAGCACGTCATAGACTGAGAGCTAAAGGAGGCCTTACAAGATCACCCTATTTCAATTCAATTCAACAAATATTTATCAAGTACTTACTGGGGTATACCACCAGTTGTTGTTCAGTCATTTCAGTCACGTCCCACTCTCCGTGACCCCATTTGGAGTTTTCTTGGCAAAGATACTGGAGTGATTTGCCTTTTGTTCTCCAGCTCATTTTACAGATGAGGAAACAGAGGCAAATAGGGTGAAGTGACTTGTCCAGGGTCACACAGCTAGTGCCTGAGGTGGATTTGAACCCAGGTCTTCCTGATTCCAGGCTCTCAAGGAATTTATCATTTGATTTGCTAATGGTTGAATTTCAGGCAAAGTGATTAATAGTTGGGGTTGAGGGGAGGTAGTCCAATACTATCCAGAAGAGGAGCCTGTGGCCCAGAGATGTTAAATAACTTGTTTTGGGGTTGAGGAATCTACACTCAGTGCTTTTCTATAACTGTGGTTTTAATATCTTATGAGAAAGTGCCCTATATTTAGTGATACAAGAGCAAATATTTTGCTTTCTTTAAGTAAAGAGTTCTGGGGTCTACCCATTCTAAAAGCTTTTCCTCTTCCCCATCTTCCTAGAAGACACCAGAGGTATAGCTTCTATAATAATGCCAAAGCATCACAGGATTTAGAGTTAGAAGTGACCTTTGAGGTCATCTAATCCATCCTACAGATTTAACAGATGTCCATTTTCAGTTCAGTCATTTTTCAGTTGTGTCCAATTCTTGGTGACCCCATTTGGGGTTTTCTTGGCAGAGATATTACAGTGATTTGTCATTTCCTTCTCCAGCTCATTTTATAGATGAGGAAACTAAGGCAAACAGGGTTAAGTGACTTGCCCAGAGTCACAGCTAATAAGTGTCTGAGACCAAATTTTAACTCAAGAAGACGAGTCTTCCTGACTCCAGGTCCTGTGCCCTGTCCACTGTGCCACCTAGCTATCATTTTACAGATAGGGAAATCAAGGCATAGAGAGATGAAGTGACTTAGCCAAAGTCACAAAGGAGGTCAGTGGCAGAGCTGGAACTTGAACCTCTGTATCCAAATCCAATGTTCTTTCCTTTCTTCCCACAAAGCTTCGTGATATAGTGAAGCGTTCTACAACTCCAGCAGGAATATGAGCATTGGAATCAATGGATTCCATTGATCCCTAGACCTGTCGACAAGTGAAGAACTTTGCAATACTCCCCTAACTCTGGAGTTCCCTTTTCTTTTTGGCCAGTACTACCACTACTACATCCACTAGTCCCACCAGTGACCACTACTCTTATGCTGTGGACATAGGCGATGCCTGGGATTATAGTATCCTAGATTTAGAGATGGAAGGGACTTCAGGTTATCGAGTCCATCCCCTTCATTTTACAGATGAGGAAACTGAGGCCCAGAGAAGGGATATGACTTGCGATACAGATGCTCAAAACAATGCAAATTGGATTATGAAGACGGTTATATACACACACAGAGATCTTTCCAATGACACCCACACAACTAACCTAGCAATCCCTGTCATCTTCAAATACAAAGACTTTAGTCAAGGGTAGAGAAGTTGAGGGGGGCAGCTAGGTGGTGCAGTGGATAGAGCACCAGGCCTGGAGTCAGAGAGACTCGTCTTCTTGAGTTAAAATCTGGTCTCACACACTTATTAGCTGTGTGACCCTGGGCAAGTCACTTAACCCTGTTTGCCTCAGTTTTCTCATCTGTAAAATGAGCTGGAGAAGGAAATGACAAGCCACTCTAGTATGTTTGCCAAGAATACCCTAAATGGTGTCATAAAGAGTCAGGCACAACTGAAAAATGACTGAACAATAAGAGAAGTTCAGCTTTCATTTATAGATGGGGGTCTAAGGTCACATAGTAGAGTCATAAAGTACAGTCAAATCAGGTCAACAAGCATTTGTAAATAAATAGTAGAGTCAAGATATGAAGCCACTCAGTCTCATTTAGGACTTGGGAAATTATATATTAAACTCTGATCCTTGCTGGGGGGCAGTGTGGCAGAAAGAACATTGAATTTGGAATGACCTCATGGAGGTTCAAATCATGACTCTGAGACTTACTATGAGATAATATTTCTAAAGCACTTAGTATATGACTAACACATAGTAGGTGCTTAATTCATGCTGGTTCCCTTCCCTATTTTCCTATTAGCTGTGTGACTTTGGGCAAGTTCCTTAGCATCATAGGAGTTAAAGATGTAAAGTTAATTTGGAAATTATGTGGTGACTTGGATTTGAGTCTAGTCTCAGACATTGCCTAGTTATGTGACCACAAGAAAGTGGCTTAAACTCTCTCAGTTTTAATTTCTGCATCTGTAAAAGGGGGATAATATTTTTTTTTACTCTCTCAGTATCACAGAGTTATTGTGAAGATAGTGGTTTGTAAATCGTAAAGCACTGTAGACATGTGAGTTATCCCTGTTGTTACTGACCAAGACCACACACCTAGTAAGTCCCCAAAGTGGCATTTGGACCCCAGTCTTCTGACTTGTGAAAGATTGCGTTCATGTTATATCTCTCAGACTAGACTGGGAGCTTAGAATCACACAACCACAGCGCTAGAATGGGCCTCAGTGGCAATATACTCCAACTCACATCTGAAAATAAGTAACCTGATATATAACAATCTGAAAATAAATTCTCTTCAATACCCCTGACAGGTTCTTTCCCTTCACCTCTGTGAACCTCAGTTTCCTCATGTGGCATATGGAATAATATTATTTGCCCTATTTACCTCACATGATTATTATAAGGAAAACACTTCACAAACTATAAAGCATTATAGACATGTGAGTTATTATTTAGCCCTTAATTATAATCTTACTTATGTTGGTCTTGTGATTTTGGGTTTATAACCTCAGGCATAGTTGACTCCTCCCTGCCCTCACCTCACACTTACAATCAGGCGTCAAATCTTGTCATTTTCACTTTCTCTGTTACGTCTGTCCCCTGTGTTTATTCAAAAAGCCATCACCCTGGTTCAAGTCTTTATCACCCCTCCCCAGATTATCTTCTATCTAACAACCTCCTTCCTCCCAATTGTCTGCTCCATCATTAGATTGTGAGCTCCTAGAAGGCAGAGACTGTCTTTCACCCTTTTTTGTAGCCTCAGGGCTCTGCACATTGCCTGGCACATAGTAGGTGCTTAATAAATGCTTATTGATTGACTTACATCTAGTGACACTGGCCTTCTTACAAGATATTCTATCTCCCGACATGAGACATTTTCTCTGGCTATCCTCCATGCCCATAATGATCTCTCTCCTCATCTCTGCTTCCTGGACTCCTTGGCTAAAATCCAACTAAAATCACATCTTCTATAGCAAGCTTGTCCTGATCCCCTTTAATTCTAGTGCCTTCGCTTCCAATTTATGCTATGGGTAGCTTGTTTGTACATAGTTTGCATGTTGTTTCCTCCATTAAACTGTGAGCTCTTTGAGAACAGGGTCTCTACCTGGCACATCCTAGGTGCTTAAAAATGTTTATTGACTAACACTACTTCAATCCATCCTACACACAGATGTCAAAGTGATTTTTTCTAAAGCAGTTCTGACTACGTTACTACCCTGCTCAATAAGTTCTGGTGGCTCCCAATTCCTTCCATAATAAAATACAATCTCCCCTATTTATATCATTTTAAAGCCCTTCACTATCTGGGTCCAGTCTTGTTATATATTACCCTTCACATACTATGGTTCAGTAAATTTGTCCTGACATGAAACTTCATCTCCAATTTTTGTGCTTTTGCATAGACTGACCTTCCATTCTTGTAATGCACGCCTACCTCAGCTCTACTTTTCAGAAGTTTTCACCCCAGCTGCTAGTGCCTTCTTCCCCACTGAATCATCTTGTATTTATTCTGCATACACTTATAGATTTATATGTTGCTTGTCCTGATAGAATATAAGCTCCTTGATGGTAGGGACTGTCTTTTGCCTCTTTTTGTATTTCCCACACTAAGCTCAGTACCTGGCATGTAGCAGGTGCTTAATAAATGTTATTGAATTGAACTGATAGCAGAGACATTTTAATTTTTGTCTTTGCATTCCTAGCTCCTAGCATGGTGTTTTGCATATAACAGGAACTTAATAAATGCATGTTGACAGATTCATGTTCATGTTGAATTCTCCTGACTATACTGTAAGCTCAGAATCATAGAATCTTCAGGCTTAGTTGAACTCAGAGTTCATCTAAAAGGATCCATGACCAAAATTCTTTCTATAAAATCTCTGACAAGTGCTTGGAGAGCTTTTGCAGTGATGAGGAACTCACTACCTCCAGTAGCAGTCCATCCTACTTCTGTATTACTCTAATTGTTCAGAGGGGTTTTTTCCCTCCCCCTCTCTCACATCAAGCCTAAATCTGATATTTCCACCCATTGCTTCTGCTTTCTGGGTCCAACCAGAACAAGTCCCTCTCTAAATGATAGTCCTTCAAACACCTGTCACTAATGCTCATGTCCCTTCTCACACCAATCCCTGCCATCGCACCTCTGTCTTCTCTTCTCAAGGCTAAGCACACTAGTTCCTTCAGTTAAGATCCATTCAGACTGATTTTGGTGTCTTTCACCTTCCTGGTAGCCCTCCCAGTCTTTAGCCATTCAACATTCCTTCTCAAATGGGCTGCCCAGAACTGAGCACAATTCTCCAGCTGTAGTCTGACCAGGGCAGAGTATGTAGAGAATCATCTCCCCAGTTCTTGGGCACTAGGACCAAATTCACTTTATTCGTAGGAACTTTGAAAGTGGAAACAGGTTTGAATACTTCTTTATATGTCCCCCACCCCCAGCCAGTGTGGTATAGAGGAAAAACTCTAGATTTAAAGTCAAAGGATCTGGGTTTGACTTTCCACTCCATCATTTACTAGTTATTTCTTGTCTCTGATACTCATTATCTGCGTAACCTTGGGCAACAAGTTAGACTAGAACTAGATGGAGTTAGACTAGATGATCTCAAAAGATTCTTTCAGGTTCTAAAATGAAGTGACTAAAAAACGTAGTCACTTTGAAGGTATGAAATGTCTCTGTGTCCCTAGTACCTAGCACAGTGCCTGTTAAACAGTAAGTACTTTAATAAATATTTGTCAAATGAATGCCTGTTATCATTGAATTGACTACAGTTAACAATGCTCTGGCAATTGCAGTCACACAGCATTCTAACAGATTCCAGGAACACCCCTTCACTCAGGCCAAAGAAACCTGCTGGCAGGTGTGAAATGCCACTGGTCCTAATTTCTACCATTGGTTAAAGAAAATAGTCCTTGCAGTATAAGATCAGAGCTTCCTCACCATCTATGACCTCTTTCCACCCACAAGAATTAGCCTTTCCAACCAACTCTAAGGAGCAAGCCTCTCAAAGACAACACAAACTGAAATCCTTGGGTCTTAAGAGCCAAGTTTATAGAAAGACATCCATAGTCCAACCTTGTAACTCATTTTCCTCTTCTGAATGAAAAGGGTTCCTCCCTCTTTCATTCATTCCCTCATTCATTCTTATACATATCTACTAAGGTAGCTTTTTTTAAAAATAGTTTTTAATAAAGGGCTAGGGTTGTAGCATTTTAGGAGACCAGAAAAGGGTTTTGTTGTGATGGCTGTAAGGCTGTCACAGAGTCCTGGTGGATTGGAAACAAGGGATACAGATTCAAAGGAGCTATCTTTGAATCTTAACTGCTATTTCCTGGGTGTATGACCTTAGGGAAATTACTTAAACTCATTGAACCTCAGTTTCCTCATCTGTAAAATGAGATAATACATTAGATGATCTCCAAGGTCCTTCCATCTCTGTCATACCATCTTCTATGATTCCATGGTCCCTTCTTGCTCTGACATTTCATATTCTGTGATTCCAAGGTCCCTTCTTATTCTAACATTCCATGCTCTATGATTCTGAGTTCTCTTCCAGTTCTGACATCCCAAGTCACTAGTATTTCCAACTGTTTTAATGTTTAGGCTTTGCATAAAAATAAAGAGTAAACCATTGTCAGAAAACCAGAGGCTTGCAGAGGTCAGGAATCCCAGCAAACACACTCCTTTATAAGCTCACAAGAGGTGGTAACATACATAGAATCTGTTTGCCTTTTCAGCCCTACCCCCTTTAATTTTCATTTCGCCCAAACTACCCTTCCCACACTGATACTCAGAGATGGGTTCTCTGAGGAAAGAGGGGGCAAGTCAGCCTCACAAAAGATGCTAATTTGGAACATTAATAACTGCAGCAGCAGCTGAACCGCTTACAAACAGCAAAGAGAAAGCCTGCTTAGGAAAACCCTTCCAACAGGCTTCACCCAGAGCTCCCCAGCCAGGAGATTATTATTAAAAATAACAAACATCTGATGAAGTCAAAGCCAAATCTCAGCTCTGCAGACTTGCCAAAATTCTCCGGCTTCGGCTACCACCATTAACATTCTTCCCCTCCCTTTTATTTATTCATTTTTAAAAGGAGCATCACTCTCTCCTGGGTTTGACAAAGGGTGGACCGATGCTGGGCTGTTTGGTATTCAGAGCCCCACACCGGCATCCAGGTGGGTCTTAATCAATTCATGCAACAGAAAAATCAGTTATCTAGCTATCACTTCAGCCTTCACTTAGCATCCTTTTCCTGGATCCCGGGCTTTCCATCTCCACTCCCCCCCCCCCCCCCCAATCTCCCTAAACCCTGTCCAACCCGCCAACAAATATTGAAGTCAGTCCTGCCGGGAAGCAGCAGCAGCAGTCAGATCCCAGAGTGTCATTACACAGCAAAAAAGAAGAAAGAAAGAAAAAAGAAAAGAAAAGAAAGAAAGAAAGAAAAAACACCCAATAAGCTTAGAACAAAAACCCAGGCTCTGGCTGATGCAGGAAAGCGGGAGCCTACCTGAATTCTTCAAATGCAAACATGGCCTAGTAGGAGGCAGCTTCCTTGGGATCCACGGTAATCTCCCAGGTACGGAGGAAAACCATTTAGTTAGCGAGGCGGGCTGGCGGCGGCGCGGGTGTGGGAGCGCGAGCAGGAGGCTGGCGTTTTGCAACGTAGGGCCGGGAAAGGTTTTCTGCAGACACTGGCCTGCGGCCTCGGGCTCCGCCAGCTGCTGACAAGGAGCAGCTAACGGGGAAGGCAGGAAGAAAACCATGTGATCAGCTCAGCAATTCTGATGAATGCAGCACCCTGGGAGCTGCCTTCTTCCACAGCGGTGGCAGGCAGGTTCTGGGCAGGACCCGACTGGGCCACGCGCTCAATCACAGATCGATTGGTTCCACCACCACACCTCCCCCTCCAGGGTTTGCCTCTCTAAGGGACGTGGGGGTTGGGGGAGTCAAGAAGAAGAGAAGGAGAAGCCAGCCTTTGTCATTGTCATCTGCTGGGCTAATTGGGTGAATCCAGCCGCAGCTTCCTGGTCTTATTGGGATAGTGTGGCTAGCCATGGTAGTGGGGGATGTTTTCACTTAGGAAGAGCAACGGACACCCAGCCCTACTTGGAAAAAAATCCTCAGAAATCCGGTGCTTCTGCAGAGTGCTGGATATGCCCCTTCTCTGCTCTCAAACCTCCACTGACTATCTCCTGTCTCTCAAGTTCAAGACCCTTTCTCTAGGACTCGGCGTCCTTTGCACCTCGGCACCACCCAGATGGCGGGAGTTCCAATTTTGCTTCAGAAGCTTATTAGCTGAATTTGCTGTGAGTCTGCACTGGTCTGTGCCTTCTCTGAGTCTCAATTTCTTCATCTTTAAAATGAGAGGTTTGGACTCAATGGCCTTCCCTTTCCAATCTTTTCTCATACCATTCTCCTTCAGTCCAATTGTTCTTTCTGCTTGAAATATTCTCTATGTCTCATTTCATTACTGAATCCCTAGCCATCCTTTTAAGCTCAAGAAAAGGCATGAAGGAATAAGAGCACACATTTGGAGAAATAACTCTGTGTGTGTGTGTGTGTGTGTGTGTGTGAAGAAGAGTGTGATTTTTAAGATTCCTCTCAGATCTGACATTCAATGTTTCTATGATCATACAGGTATAACTGGATAAGGTCATGGAAAATTCTCCAGAGTCAAATTTCACTATTACCAGTGATGATTATAATAGTCCCCACTCCAAAAAAGGAAAGAAAAAACTCAGCAAGCTTAGAACAAAAACCCAGGCTCAGGCTGGTATAGGAAAGTGGGAGCCTACCTGAACTCTTCAAATGCAAACACAGTCTAGTAGGAGGCAGTTTCCCTTGGGATTCATGGCAATCACATAAAGAATTTTAAATATCATTCTGAATTTTGTTTTTTACACCTTTCTTGCTGTCTAACCACTATGCAAAACCACAAGCAACTCAGAAAGTTGTTTCAGGATAAAAGAAGACTAGAAAATTTGTTAAAGTGTGAATATTTATAAAAGTCTAATTTTCCAAGAGCCTGTGGCCCTGAGTTGTGACTCTACTCTGAGCCTCATGATTGGCTAGGTGTAACTTCATTAGTAAAATCACTAGGTCTAACATCCTAAGAGAGTCAGGCAGGTGGGCCTGGAGTCAGGAAGACCTGAGTTCAAATCCAGACTTAGATACTTCCCAACCGTGTGCCCCTGGGCAAATCACTTAAGCTCTGATTGCCTGACAAACTGGATCCACTGGAGAAGGGAACAGCAAACCAATCCAGTATCTTTGTCAAGAAACCCTAAATGGAATCATGAAGATTCAGAAACAACCACACAACACAACATCCTAAAAGAAAACTTAAAATGGCAAGAATTAGTGGGAAAATTAGGACCTAGAGAGGGGGAGGGAGGATACACATAGCTAGTTAGAAACAGAGCTGAAAGTAGCTTTTGACTCATAAACCAACATTAATTCTGCTATACCACCCTTCTTTTCCTAGCAACTGTGATAGTGAGAAACTTAAATTAGCAGTCATGGGCTCTTTTCCTGACTCTCTCACAAATTCACTACGTGACCTTGGGCAAGTTGCTGGTAGGGAAGATCATAGACTCATTGATTTGGAGCTGGAAAGGCCCTTGGGGATCATCTTGTCTCCCCTCTCATTTTATAGATGTGGAATCTCAAGTCCTGAGGAGTTGGGTAATTTGCCCAAGATCACACAAGTAGAATTCAAACTTAGGTAACTGGACCCTAAATCCATCACCCTTTCTCTAGCACCACTTGGGGCAGAATAGTAACTTCAAATCTCAAGTCAACAAGTGTTTTCCATGTCTTCCTAGAAAATATGCTTTGTTGGGGGGGGGGTGACCAAATCTGGCCTCTCAATGGGATAACCATGACATCTGTTGCAATTAGATTGTATGGCCTGGCCTGGGACACAGAAGACCAAGCTTTTATCTCACCTCTCTTTCTGACTAGTTTTACGACCTTTGGCAGATTTGGGAGGGCATGACAGAAGTATGTGAAATGTACAGCACTTCATTTTTTGTGCCTCAGTTTCCTCTTCTGTAAAAGGGGAATATTTGGGAAGACTGGTCCCTCAGGGGAAGGCTGTGGAGGAGCTAATTCCCATTTCATGACACTGTCACTAAATGCTAACTGGTATAATTAGATTCATTCTCCCAATCCACCTGTTGTTAGATGAGTCATTATAGATACTTGATGGAAATAACAAGGCAGGGACTGAACCAGGGGCAAACACTGATATCTATGGCTAAAAGCTTAGGAGAGAGGGCAAAAGTATGATTGAGTGGGAAGGCACTGGGGCAAGGTGATTTGAACCTAATACAGGACTGGGTACTATTCCGTTTGGTCTGGGAGAGACAAGGGAAGAATGGATTACCCGGGATCAATTAATCAATCAATTTATTAAGAGCCTACTACATGCCAGGTACTGTACTAAGTGCCAGAGATACAAAAAGAGGCAAAAGACAGTTCTTGCCCTCAAGGAGCTTACAATTTAATGTGGAAAACCACATGAAGACAAACATATACTGAAAGAGTTGAAATTTCCACCCATTCTTTTTTAATACTTTCTAGGATTAAAATGAGAAGTAAAATAAAAATAAAAATCAAGTCTAAAAGACAGCTCAGACAGCTAACATTCTGTGTGAAAAATGTAGAAAACCATGATGATTTTGATCATGTCTTCAAGTATTTAAGGGGCCGTCATGGGGAAGAGAGTCTATACTTGTTCAGTATTATTCCATAAGACTGTTAAGGTGAAGTGACTTGCCCAGGGCCACATAGTCAGTAAGTGACTGAGGTCAGATTTGAACTCAGGAAAACTGAGTCTTCATGACTTCAGGCCCAGCACTCTATCCACTGCACCACCTAGCTACATAACCAGGACAAAAGAGCAGCAAATTGGAGGAAAGATTTCAAATAAAGATGAGGAAAAATATGCCTAATAATTCTAGCTGCCCCACAAGGTGATGAGCTTCCTCAAGAGGCAGATATTCCTCATCACAGGAGATATTTAAAAAGAGTGACCTCTTTTTACAGTCACTTGGTGATGGCGTTGTGGCATCAGTGGACTATATGACCTTTAAGAGCCCTTTGAACTAGAAGATGCTATGATTCTTAAAGTCCAAGTTCAAGTCGAAGTGTGTAAGGAATACATTTGCCTGCCTGACCAGCTAATGGAAAAAGCCCAAGGAAGCCCAGAAATTCCTGATAGGAAAATTGAGTTACCCTGTAAGTGTAAGACCAACAAGAACAGCTCAAAGCCCCTTTCTCTGACCCAGGAATCTTCTCCCTACCACCCCCACCCCCACTAGCCTGAATCAGCACCAGTCCATAGGCTCAGACTCCTCGATATCTTCCTCCAGTGTTTATTCTGGTTTATTCTATTAGATCTAACTAAGAATCTTGTAAAAACCCGCCAGACTTTACTGGTTTGGAAGAGGGTGCCCTGGGTGGGTGCTCTGTTCCAACCAAGAGCCCAGAAGACCTGCCCTATTTCATCATTCTCCCTGACTACCCTTTATTTTGTAAGCATATCTGTTCAATAAAGATGGTTTGCTTTATTGTCTTCTTAGAAGCTTCTTATTTCCTTCTACTGGACCTGGGTGTCACAAACTTTCCTATATTTGTATTGACAAGGTGACACCTCCTCCACAAAGTCTTTCCTGATCTTTCCAGCTGAAAGTGATCTTTCTCTCTCTCCCTCTCTCTCTCCCAATTTGCTTTACTGTTTATCTTACTTTACCTTGTATCATACTTATTTGCAAGCAAGGCTTATCTCCTCCCCCCTTCTTTAAATTAGGAGTTTCTAAAGGGCTTGGACCATCACCAGTTGTCTTATGTCTTGCGACTGGACAATGATCACTCTGGAGGAGAGAGTGATGCTGGTAGCTCTGAACAGCCCTGCCTCACTTAAATCCAATTCACTTGTAAGTCAAGACATCACCCTCCTGATATCATTGGTCCTCTTTGAGAACAAAGGATGAACAACAACAGTTCTAAAGGGCAGAGACTACATCTTGTTTTATCTTTATATGTCTTTAGCACAGGGATTATACATAATGAGGACTTAATAAATATTTACTGAATAGAATTCTATTATTTATTCTTTTTCATTAAAATCATGGAATCTCTGAGTTAGAAGGGACCTGGGAGGCCATCCAGTCTATCCCCTTCATACTTGATTTCATAAATGGTCATCCAGGCTTTGCTCAAAGACTTCAAGTGAAGGAAACCTGAGTTTTCCCAAGCCACTTTAGAAGAGTTATAATTGTTAGGAAGTTTTTCTTTTTCTTTTCTTTTTTTTAAAGGTCCATCTTGGTGGATCAGTCTGGCAAATAAGCATTTCTGGGTAGAATTGTCTAAAAATAATAATTACTCTCCCAGATGTGCTTAAGTTGCATAGGGTGCAGGCTAAGTTAAGGACACTAGGGCAGTACCATCTGGAATCCCAGGTCACCTCCAGGGAACACCCTAGCAGGAAGAGAAAAGCTCAGTCTGTGTCCACATCTGGAAGAAAAGGGGAAAGCAGAGTCTGCCTTCCAGATTTCTAACATAGCCATATGGATATCAGTAAATATTAGATGGACTGACTACATTTGTTCCCTTTTCCTTTTCACTCAGAGGGCACACATGAGATTGACATAACTATGTTCAATTAAATTATACTGATATGGGCCAATCCCCTATGATGAACAAAATATTGTCCTAGGAACTGTGGGCAGTATAAGATAAACATGACACCCATTGTCCCTGTGCTCAAATTGCTCATCATTATCACAACAATTCACATTTCCATGACATATCACAAAGTGCTTTTCTCACTTACAACTATGTAAATAGTTAGGGCAAATGACATTGTCTCCAGTTTACAGATGAGAAAACTGAGGCTGAAAGAAATGAGTCAACTGGCCTATGGTCACAAAGTTAGTCAATATCAGAAGCAGGACTTAACCCTAGGCCTTCTGATTTCCAGTGTTTTTTCCATTATATCACTCATCTGATCTAATAGGGAGTCTTGCTGTTCAGAGAACCTGGTGACGATAAGCTTATGTGACTAATGAAATGTAGCATGCCCCTACTCATGGTTACCCACAAGGCCAGTTCCTACAATTGCTTCTTTCTTGTGCTTGAATCCTATGTTTGGTCCAAATAATAGTAAATAATCATTTATTAAGCACTTATTATGTGTCATAAGCACTAGAGATACAAAGAAAGGCAAAAACATCCCCACCACCAATCAGGCAGATGATACTTGGTGTAATCTCTCCCCTGCCTCACAGGTGTTTTGTGACCTCACTAACTGGTTTTTAATATGACTGAAAGAGCATGCTCTAGCTTGAGAGCCCCCATTGGAGAATTCTGGGTTGCTCGAATATGATTAGAACACTGTAATGCTTTGCTTAGTGTTAGATTACTTTGTGATGCTAATGACTGGTTCAAACTATGACTTTTTATGACGTATGTTACTAGAAATTATGTGAAACTTGTACATTGAGCCTCCCTCCATTGAACAGAGGGTCCTAAGCCAGAAAATTATTCCTAATTCTGGCAGATTCCAGACCAAACTGCAATACTATGGAGATCTGTGATACTGGCTTTTCCAGTCTCCCAAAAAACCATTCTATCCCTTTGTGGAAGACCATATGGCTTCTACTCAGAGACAATGCGTTGCCAAAAAAGTATATCAGCATTTGGGTATTCTTGGATCCAGAGATGACTATGGGCTGAGGTGTACAGGTTCTTGTTGAGTGTCTTTGCCAATAAACACTCTTAACCAAATGAGTGGTGAGTATGGATTCATTTCAGGCATGGCTCAAATCCAAATTAAAACCTTGAGTCCTCATGGAATAGTTCGCAGAGACAAGATAGGTATACAAATGACTATTATATGAATGAAAATGTTGGTGCATAGGAGAAGTCCAAACAAAGAATAATGAAAGATCCTAGGATGGAGAAATCTTTTCCAGTGAGTGATGTATTGAATAGGAAGGCTTCATGGAAAAGGTGATATTTAAGTTGGACATTTTAGGAAAGAAAGGATTTCCCCAGGTGGAGATAAAGGGTGGAATTAGTCTACTTCAAGGACAGGCAATCTAAAATATCAAGTTAGTAAAGTGTAAGATGAGAAGGGAAGGCATAATGAGTAATCCAGTTTAGCTGGCACATAGGGCATATAATGGGACGTATTGGAAGGTAAGGCTGAAAAGGCAGATAGGAATGTGTAAGCACAGGACATATACACCATAGACGAGCACCAGCCTTGTAAGTGCCAAGATTGTCAGCCCAAATCATTTTTATCAGGACTGGACATCGTCCAGAGGGCTTTCACCCAAGTCCTTATCTCAGCTGGTTACTAGATCACCTGGGAGATGTCCAAATAGCAAATGTTACTGAGAATTTATCAGAAGCAGATCTTAGATTTGGAGATGAAAGGACCCTTAAGTATCATTTAGTCCAAGAGTTTTTTTTCTTTTATTTTTTTATGTGTCATGGACTCCTTTTCGGTTGAGTGAAACCTAAGTAGAAACTTTTTGGAATAATCTTTTTTAAATACACAAAACAAAATATATAGGAATAATAAGGAAGCCAATTATACTAAAATAAAACTTCAAAAATATTTTAGAAAATAAGTTCACAGAACCAAACTTAAGGACTCCTGATTTGATCCAATCCCTTCATTTTACAGATAAGGAAACTGAGGACCAGAGAAGACAAGTGAGTTGGTGACATAGGTAATAATTAGCCAAGCCATGATTTGTATGCAGGTCCTCTAATTCCATATCCAGGGCTCTTTCCACTATATTGTTGACATATAGTACACAACTATATGGGAAATTAAATACTCAGCTCTCCCTTATCTTCTCCAGTTCAATTAAATAAATACTTATTACATGCCTACTGGGTGATGAATACAGCACCAGGAACCAGGGAGCTACAAAGCATAAAAAAGACCCAGTCTCTGCCTTCATTGAGTAATCAATCAATGATTAATTATTAAGTACCTGTTATCTGTCAGGTGCTCTCTTTATGGGGCTGACAGACTAGGAAGACCCATAAAAATAACCATAATACAAAGTAATGCACAATATGTGCCCAAGTAATGTCAAGAGATGGAGAAGAAGGTTTCTGGGGTACTACGGGGATTCCATGTGGAGGATTTCGAGGGGGCCATGGACAAGAGGCTAGATGTCTATCACAGGTTCCCAAAGTAGGGGATACCACCCCAGGGGGTGTATGCTAGAATGATCCAGGGGCTGTGGAACCATAAGGAAAGAAGAGAAAAGAAGAAATTTTGTAAAACCATTCATACATGTTTCATCTGTTGTGTAACAGAGTTAAAGTTATAATAATTATATTATTTTCCAAATAAACACACAAAATGCAAGTTATAACTGATCAGTGGTCAAGTCCACCGACAGGTCTTAACAAGCAAGTGTGGACAGGCAAGTCTTTTGGGAAGTCCAGTGTGCATTGGCAGGAATATGTGCATGTAATGACTTGTTTACAATATGATACTATACAGTAATATTGCACCATCAAAATTTCAATGCAGTAAAAGCCCCACAAACTTACAATAAATTACTAAATTTAAGATGTGTCATTTTAAAAAATATATATAATTTTGAAATTATACAAATTTAAAAAAAACCATTAAAAGGTTAAAGGAAGGAGATTTTCAGAGGGGCATTGAGTAATTTTTTAAAAAGAGGGCACTAGGCCAAATAAGTTTGGGAACCTCTGGTTTAGATGGAGTAAGATGTGTGGAGGAGGTTGCAGATGTCACTGATGGAAAGCGTACCCACACCAATGAGTTAATGCCTCCATCCCAATAGCAAAGTGGCCAACATTGCAAAGTGACATTTTTGGCTTTAGCAAGGAAGAGTCATTTTTAACTGGGAGTATCAAGAGAGGCTCCTTGGATGAGGTGGAGGTGACAGCCTTCAATTGGCTTTAAAAGGATTTGTGAAAATCCAGCACGTGGGAGAAGACACGTAGGGGATATTGCACTCGGGGCACAGAACTCTCTTAATAGAGTTTGAGTTAGCTTGAGGACGCCAGGGTACAGTACAAGAAAGAGGCAACAATCTCTTTTGTATCACTTTTGTTTTCCAAAGGAAGTGACTGAGTGATGCACAACTTAGGTCTAGGGTCACAGCTCCATTGTCAGAGGGAAGTGGGGAGGTTCCTCCGTCCCAACTCTCAGCCATACCTTTGGAAGTAGTGGTGGCTGCTAAGTCTGTTAGTACCAGTCCTGGACAATGGCTAACATTTCTAAAGGAAAAAACAAAACAAAACAAAAAACAACTGGCATAGCCACACAGCACAAGAGGAGAGTCAGCAGAGGGAAGATAAAGCAAGCAAGCTTTACTGAGGGGGAGTACTCACAATACCAGGGGGACAGCCAGGGAGGAAGGTTGATTGAGATGCCTGGTGGAAGGGGGCACCAAAGGATGCTGAAATCCAGTGAGTTTTTCATAGGGTTGTTATCTGGAGGCAGCTAGGTGGTGCAATGGATAGTGTTCTGGGCCTGGGGTCAGCCAGACTCATCTTCCTGAGTTCAAATCTGGCCTCACACACTTCCTAGTTGTTTTACCCTGGGCAAATCACTTCACTCTGTTTGCCTCAGTTTCCTCATCTGCAAAATGAGCTGGAGAAAGAAATGACAAACCACTCAAGTATCTTTGCCAAGAAAACCCCAAATGGGGTCATGTAGAGTTGGACACAATTGAAACGACTGAACAACACAACAACAAATATCTGGGTCAAGAAGGACCAGGTATTGGGGGGAAAGAGGGAGGAGTCTGGATCTGGTGTGCAGGTCAGAGTTCAAGGCCTTGTGCTAATTCATGCTTAGTTGATATCCAAGGTTCCCACCTTTGGGGAAAGCACAGACCTTCCTTCAGCTGGATAGCTCAGGAGATTCAGTCTTCCTCATCTTTTTTTTGTTTGTTTGTCTGTCTGTTTTGTTTTTTTGCTTTTTGGTGAGGCAATCAGGGTTAAGTGACTTGCCCAGGGTCATACAGCTAGTAAGTGTCAAGTGTCTGAGGCCAGATTTGACCTCAGATCCTCCTGACTCCAAGGTCAGAGCTCTATCCATTGTACCACCTAGCTGCCCCATCTTCCTCATCTCTGTTTAGTCAGAGCAGGGAGGATACCAAAGTACTGACTAGAATAAAGACATAATCGTGGAAGAGCCCTGTGTGTGTGTCATGGGGATTGTGAGTAGTACAGTTTTGCTGGAGTATAGAATACATGGAGCAAAATAATATTTGAGAGAGCAAGGAAGTGAGTTGGACTGAAGGTTTTGAACTTTACTTGGTAAAAATAAGGAGCTATTGGACAGTTTTGAGCAGAGGAGTGACCTAAATATATCTACAAACAACAGGAAGATAATCTGGTTCTATTTGGAGGATGGACAGGAGAGGATAAAAAATGGATACAAGAAGGCATTTTCCACCTATTGTTCATAATACACACTTAGCACTAGCTTATATACTATTCTATCCTTGAATTGTGAAGGGCAGCTAAGTGGTGCAGTGGATAGAGCACTGAATCTGGAATCAGGAAGACTCCTCTTCATGAATTCAAATCAGACAGTTACTGGCTGGGTGACCCTGGAAAAGTCACTTAACTCTGCTTGCCTTAGTTTCCTCTATAAAAATGAGCTGGAGAAGGAAGTGGCAAGACACTCCAGTATTTTTGTCAAGAAAACTCCAAAACTGGAGTTGTGAAATGTTGAACACGATTGAACAACATCAAAAATCCTTGAATTGTATCACATATGATAGTGTTGTTTTCTCAACTAGATTTCCTCAATGAAACTCCTGAAGATATGAGCCCTGGCACATTGTAGGTGCTTAATAAATGCTTGTTGACTAACCAACCATGTCTATATCTCTTGACAAACTTAGGACTGAGTTTATGAGAGGAGCTTAAGTGCCAACTCTTTAAAAAAACTGTCTCCCCTTAAACCAAACTGGAATCTGGAACATGCACTATTGTCTCCTGCCTCCATGTTTTTGTTCACACTTTTTCCTATTAATCGAATATCTTCTTTATTGAACTCCTACTCAGTCTTTAAAGTGCAAATGGAATTCACCCTGCTCAGATACCCTTTCCTTATCCCATGGCCCAACCAGCAACAGCCTGAAACTGGGAAGACTCTTTCTCCTCTCATTCCCTTCACCTGGCACTTTGTTTAGTGTGTTTCTAGGGCACTTATCAAATAATATTGTGGACTGTAATCATCTGAGTTTCCTTTATTCCACTACTAAATTAAAATCTCCAAGGGGCCAACAGCTATATTTTATTTAAATTTTATTTTTCTTATACTGCCAAGGACACAGTTCTGTATATAGTCAGTGCTTCAATAAGTTGTTTCCGATTCTCACATTTCCCACTCCTCTCTGTGATCTCATAACATGATGTACTCTAATTTAACATTTATTAAGCACCTACTATGTGTAAGGTACTGTTGCTAGGTGCTGGGAATACAATAATTAAAAAAAGTAGTCCCTGCCTTCAAGAAGCTTATATTCTATTAGAGATAAAATATGCACCCAAAATACAAGGAAATACATACAAGGGAACTGGAAGAAAGAGGGTCAGCATTAATAACTAGGGAGATTAGGGGAGGCTTCGTGGAAAAGGTTTCAACTGAGCTCGAACTCTGATTGAAAGTAAAAATGCTGGGAGGTTGAGAAGACATTCTCAGCATGGTCACAGTCTTGCAAAGGGACAGGCAGATATAGAAGGTGGAACAACAAATTTCAGAAACAGCTTGTAGGTTCAGAGATTTGCCCAGAGTCACGTAGCTAGTAAATGTCTAATGCAGGATTAGAACCCAGATCTTCCTGACTCTAAGTTCAGTGCCCTATCCACTTAACCATGCTGACTCTCCTAAGGTCAGTTTATCCTGAATGAAGGGTGTATAAAAGGAGGAAGATAATATTTGAAATCTGGAAAGGTAGGTTGCAATCAGATTGAGGAGGCTTTCAAAAACTGGCTGAAGATTTTGTATCCTAGAGGCAATAGGGAACGTTAAAGATTTTTGAGCAGGGGATGGCATGGGTAGATCTGTCTATGTCTTAAGAAGATTATTTTGGCAACAGTGTGGAGGCTGATTTGGAGAAAAGGAGAGTTTGCAAAGAGAAGTATCAGTTAGGAGGCTATTAGAGTTCAGCAAAGAGGATAATGGGGGCCCAAATGGAGTAAATGACAGCATGAGTGTACAGAAGGGGACAGTTGGAAGAGATGTGGAGGTAACAACGAGACCTGGCAATTTATTAGATATGAGGGGAAGAGTGAAGGATGGCTGAAGTTGTTATCCTGGGTGATTGAAAGGATAGTCATGCCCTCCACAAAAATAGGTAAGTTCAGAAGTGGGGCAGGTTTAGGGGAGAAAATAATGACTTCCATTTTGGATATTATTTCAGATGCCTACAAGGATGTTCATTTGGAGATGTTCAACAGGCATTTGACAACACAGCACATATATGTGTATATACGTGTGCATACATACACATATATACACATATACAATACATATATAAACATACACATATATGTGTGTGCTTATATATGTGCATGTATATATGTGTGTGCATGTATATATATTTATATATGAGTTATCTGTGTAGAACAAGGGTATTTAACTTGGGATCTGTGAATTTTGTTTTAAAATATTTTGATTACTTTATTTCATCATAATTACTTTCATTTGTAATCCTATGCAATTCATTTTATACACTTTAAAACATTATTAAGAGGAGTCCATAAGCTTTACCAGACTGCCAAAAAATATTTAAGAATGTCTGATGTAGATGGTAAGTGAGATCATAGGAATTAATGAGCTCTCCAAGGGAAAGAGTATAGAGAGAGAAGGGAAGGAAGCCCAGGACAGAACCTTGGGGAACAGTTACACATAGAGGACAAGATGCGGGTAATGATGCAGGAAAAAGGACTGAGAGGGAGCAATAATGTAAGAAGGAAGAGAACTAGGGGAGAGTGGAATCACAGAAACTAAGAGAGGGGAGAGCATGTAAGAGGAGGAGATTGTCAACAGTGTCTATAGTGGCAGGAAGGTTAGTCAAGTAGTATAAAAGACTAAGCAATAAGCCAAGAGGTTTAGCAGTTAATGACATCACTAGGAACCATGGAGAAAGCCCTCTTAGTTGAGTGGGGTTGGAAGTTAGATTGAAAACATTGGAGAAGTAAGTGGGAAGTGAGAGAGTGGAAGAAGTGAGTATAAACAACTTTTCCTAGAAGTTTACTTGTGAAAGGAATTTGTATTATGTTTATCTATGTATGTGTCTTAACTCCCTACAAGATGGTGAGACTCTCATTTCCTATTTATCCTTGTGTCTTACCTGTAGCATCTAAGGCAATGCACATAGCAAGTGATTCACAAAGGTTTAAAATGAATGAAAGGATTGATGGATTTCTTGGGTGATCTTTGGGTGACCTTTTGCTGCACTTTTCACAAGGAAGAAAAGGGAGAACTGCTGGCTTTAGTCTGGGAAACCTAGTCTGTAGGTTGGTTCTGTGGGAACTTGCCTAATCTGTACTAGCATCTGATGCTCTCCTTTCAGCAACATCTGGGTTAGTGGAAGCTTGGCAAAGAAGATGTTCCTAGATTGAGTGACTGTCTCTCAATCCATGCCTTGAGGAATATTCTCCTGACCACTGCATCTGCTAGAGTGCAGAAGGCTTGTTGAAAGTAGATGAAAATCTTCAGATATCTATGGTTAATCTGGGATGGCAGATGCATCAACATCTGGAGACCTGTGGATGTGGTCAAATGATTCTCTGATGTAGAAAGTAATGTGGATAGCTGTCCCTATGGGCCAGCCAAGTGCCCATTATAACAAGGAAATACAATATCAGGTCCCAAAGGCCCCTAATATTTTCACTCTGTTTAATCAGGCTGCAGTACAGGCCTAAGCCCCCTTACAGTATATACTCCAACTGGTTCAAAGATAATATTGACATCTGGACTAGATTAGGCAACTTAAGAAAGACAAGAATATGGGTCAAGGACCATAGGCTATAGAAATATGATAACAACAACATTTAAATATTGTTTAGGGTTTAAAATGATTTCTTTATAGCAACTCCATAAGTCAGATCATGAAAATATCACTACAAGACATAACATGGCACACTGGATAACAGGCTGGAATTGGAGTCAAGAAAACCTGGGTAAGACTCTGGCTTCAGATACTTCATACATGTGTGATCACAGACCAGTCACTTTACCTGTCTTAAAAGCACCTTCCTCACAGGGTTGCTATGAGAGTAGAATGAAATAATGTATATACAGTGCTTTCCAAACCTCCAAATGTTATACACATGATAAGTATTATTTTTATCCCCATTTTACAGATGAGGAAACTGAGAGGAAGAGAGATGAAGTATATATGTTGTAGTTTCTCAAAGTCATAGTTAATAGGAGTTGGAATTTGAACCCAGGTCATCTGATTTCAAAGTTAGTATTCTGTATTATAGAAGGATGGAGAAGGAAATGGCAAACCACTCCAGTATCTTTGCTAAGAAAACCCCAAATGGGATCACGAGTTAGATGTAACTGAAATGACTGAACAACAACAAAAATTATAGAAGGAATCAAGTCCCCTCTTAAGTTTTCTCTTTTCCAGGCTACACACTTCCTACTCTCTCAGTTTCTTTACACAATTCTCATGTATCATAGAGTCCAGGCCCCTAGAAATCTTTCTATCATAATTATGGTGTCCTGACCAGGGCTTTGTCCCAGGGTGCCAAAATTCAAACGACACTGATAACACTAAACTCTTTAAGCACCATAAAAACAATTAAGCTTAGCACCTAATTATTAAGAATAATGAATTAAAATATGAAGCTAGCAAATTACATACTTCTCCAGCAGTTATGCCCCAGGTAAGTTTCTTACTTTTCCAGCTCCATCCTATAACTTTTTCTCCCCAAAACTGGTCTCAAGGTATCTAGAAGGCAGATACCCAAAGTGCCCATGATCTATAGTTTCTGTCTCCTGACTGCGTATTTCAGGGTTTCTTCCCCTATGGTGCCTAGTGTTCTTAGGTTCCCCTCTCCTTAACTGAAGTTATTATAAAAAGTAAATTTGAAGGCATATATGGGGAAACTTTCCATAGTAGTCAAAGTTGACTGTTATGCCTCTGTTATCCTGAAAACTCTGTATTCAGTTGGTCAATAAAATACTGAGCCTAAAATATAGAGCCAGAACTGAATGCTAAAATTCATATGACATCTAATCAGGGAAGGACTATCTTTTTAGTAAGAACATTCCAGAGTGGAAAAATCAGTCATTTTTGATAGCTAAAAGAGAAGCCTTGTAGGACAAGGCTGGCTATAAATCTAGATATACTTACCTAGATACACTTACCCTAGACTATCACCTGTTCTGCACTGAGAACTGGGACCAAAGGTAGAAAGAAGATAGATTTCTGATCAATGTAGGTAGGGATGTGCTGATAAATGTTTTGCATCTGGCTTTCCAAAAAGTTTTGTTATTGTTCAGCTGTGTCTGACTCTTTGTGACCCCATGGACCATAGCACACCATGCCCTTCTATCCTCCACTATCTCCTGAAGTCTGTCCAAGTTCATGTTCATTGTTTCCATGATACTCTAGCCAACTTATCCTCCATCATCTCCTTTTCCTTTTGCCTTCAATCTTTCCCAACATCAGGGTCTTTTACTGTAAGTCCTGTCTTTTCATTATGTGGCCACAGTATTCCAATATTTGACCTTCCAGTGAATAGCCTGAATTATTATTTTTTAAATATTGACTGATTTGACCTCCTTGCTGTCCAAGGGACTCTCAAAAGTCTTCTCCAGTATCACAACTGGAAAGCGTCAATTTTGGGTGTTCAGCTATCCTCATAGTCCAACTCTCACAGCTACTGGAAAAACAATATCTTTGATTATACAGACCTTTGTCAGCAAGGTGATGTCACAGCTTTTTAGGATGCCTCTCCAGATTTGCTATAGCTTTTCCTTCCAAGGAGCAAGTGTCTTTTAATTTCACAGCTGTAGTAGCCATTCACAGTGGTCTTTGAGCCCAGTAATATAAAGTCTGTCACTTCTGTTTCTTCTGATGGGACCAGTTGCCAAGTTCTTAGGTTTTTTTTATGTTAAACTTCAAGCCAGCTTTTACATTCTCCTCTTTCACCCTCATCAAGAGGCTTCTTAATTCTTTACTTTCTCCCATCAGTGTGGTACAGTCTGCATATCTGAGATTATTGATATTTCTCCTGACAACCATAATTTCAGCTTTTGATATATCCAGCCTGGCATTTTGCATGATGTACTCTGCATATAAATTAAATAATAAGGTGGCAATATACAGCATTGGTGTATTCCTTTTCCAATCTTAAAACAACCAGTTCCATGTTTGGTTTGGACTGTTGTTTTTTGGCCTGCATACAGGTTCCTCAGGAGACAAATAAGATGATTTGGTGGTCCCATCTCTTTGAGGACTTGCTACATTTTGTTGTGATCCACACAGTCAAAAGCTTAGTGTAGTCACTGAAGCAGAAGCAGATGTTTTTCTGAAACTTCCTTGCTTTCTCCATAATCCAGTGAATGTTGGCAATTTGGTCTCTAGTTCCTCTGCCTTTTTGAAAACCAACCTGCACTTCTGGTAATTCTTAGTTCACATATTGCTGAAGCTAGCTTGCAGAATCCTAAGTGTAACCTTGCTAGCATGTAAAATGAGTGCAATTATTCAGTAATTTGAACTTTCCTTGGCCCTTCTTTAGGTTTGGGGCATAAATTGATCTTTCCAATCCAGTGACCACTGTTGAATTTTCCAAATTTGCTGGCACATTGAGTGCAGTACTTTAACAGAATTATCTTTTAAGGTTTTAAATAGCTCATTTGGAATTCCATCACTTTTCCTAGCCTTATTGTTAGCAATACTTCCTAAAAGCCACTTGACTTTATTCTCCAGGATGTCTGACTCTAGATCAGTAACCATAGTATTATGATAATCAGCAAAGTTAAGATCTTTCTTGTATAGTTCTTTTGTGTATTCTAGCCACCTCTTCTCAATCTCTTGAGCTTCTGTTAAATCCCTACTATTTTTGTCTTTTATCATGACCATTTTTGCAGGAAATTTTCCTTTGATATCTCTAATTTTATTGAAGAGATCTTTTGTCTTTCCTATTCTATTGTTCTCTTTATTTCTTTGCATTGCTCATTTAAGAAAATCTTATTATTTCTCCTTGCTATTTTCTGGAATTCTGCATTCAGTTGGGTATATCTTTCCCTTTCTCATTTCCCTTTTGCTTTCCTTCTCTCTTTAGCTATTTGTAAAACCTCATTAGACAGCCATTTTGCTTTGTAGTTCTTTTTCTTTGGAATATTTTTTGTTGCTGACTCCTGCACAAAATTGTGAACTTCTGTTCATAGTTCTTCAGACACTCTATCTGCCAGATCTAATATCTTAAATCTATTCATCACCTTCACTTCATATTCATAAGGAATGTTATTTAGGTCATACCTATATGATCTGATGGTTTTCCCTACTTCCTTCAGTTTAAGTCTGAATTTTGCAATAAGAAGCTCATGATCTGAGACACAGTCAGCTACAGGTCTTGTTTTAACTGACTGGATAGAGCTTCTTCATCTTTGGTTGCAAAATATATAATCAATCTGATTTCTATATTGACCATCTGGTGATGTTCATGTGTAGAGTAGCCTTTTGGGTTGTTGAAAAAGAGTGTTTGTTAGGACCAGAGAATTCTCTTGATGAAATTTTATTAGTCTCTGCCCTGCTTCATCTTAATACTTCAAGGCCAAACTTGCCTGTTATTCCAAATATCTTTTGATTTTCTACTTTAGCATTTTAATCCCCTATAATGAATGTGACATCTTTTTTTGGTGTTATTTCTAGAAGACACTGTAAATCTTCATAGAAATGATTAACTTTGGCCTCTTCAGTATCAGTGTTTGGAGCATAAACTTGTATTATAGTGATTTTGAACTGGTTTGAACTTGGATTCAAGCAGATATCATTCAGTCATTTTTTAGATTATACCTCAGCACTGCTTTTCTCATCCTTTTATTAACTATGAGGGCTACTCCATTTCTTCTAAGGGGTTCTTGCTGACAGTAGTATATATAGTGATCATTTGAATTAAATTTACCCATTCTTGTCCATTTAAGTTCACTGACACCCAAGATGTCAATGTTTAATCTTTCCATCTCCTCTTTGACCACATCTAGCTTACCTTGGTTTATAGATTTTACATTGCAGGTTCCTATGCAATATTGATCTTTACAGCATTGGACTTTCCTTTTGTCACCAGATATACATGCAACTGAGCTTTCTTTTGGCTTTGGCTCAGACACTTCCTTAGTGCTGGAGCTATTTTTAGCTGTTCTCTGCTCTTCCCAGTAGTGTATTGAAGACCTTCTGACCTGAGAGGCTCATCATTTGATATCATCACTTTTGTCATTTTAGTACTGTCCATGGGGTTTTCTTGGCAAAGATACTGGATGGTTTGCCATTTCTTTCTCCAGTAGATCAACTTTTGTCAGAACTCTCCATTATGACCTATAATGGGTAACTCTGCATGGGTAACCCAGTGTGGCTTAGCTCAGAGTTTCACTGAACTATACAAGCCCCTCTACCACAACAAGGCAGGGGAATTGATAAAGCTAGACACACTTTTAAGTTTAATCTGAATTATGTTAATCTGCAAATGGACATTTTCTCAATTACTTTCTTAAGTTTAGAAAATCAACACAATAATTAATCAAGTTCCAATTTGTAACCTTTGCCAATTTCTGAGGTGTAAATACTCACACTAAAAATTAACAATTAGCCTCTAGTAAGAGCTGGCTCTAGCATATCTCTGGATATAAGGAAGAGCTTTGTAATAATCAAGACTATCTAACAATGAAGAGGGCTTACTGGGTAGGTGGTCAGCTCCTTGTCATCAGGTAAAGTAAAGGCTAGATGATCTCCTATCAGGGATATGGTTTAGAGATTTGTGCATTGAATTGTACTAGATGGTCCTTCAAGTCTCTTGCTTCTCAGAGGTTCTACAATTCTAAGATTTCATTACTCTACCTTGTATGCTGTTTATTTCTGCTTTGTCCTCTTTCTCAGGTGTGTCTACCTGAGTATTACTATCTATAGCGAATGCCACTTTAAGTCTAAAGTTTCACCTCCCCTTATTAACCTGTGCCTATTTCATGACCATAGATTGTTGAAGTAGGAAGGGACCTTATAATCATAGAGCATAGAATGCCAGAGCTAGGGAAAGGGGTTTGAATGACAGAACCAAAGGAGGTGAGACCTGAAAGGAGCCTTCAAGCTTATCCAGCTCAAGGACAATGTTCTTTTAGTTACAGCATGCTTTGTTTCACATTGCTAGACTAATTCATGCTACCCTGTTAATTATTAATAATAACTTAACATATTACTCTTCCCAGGAGCATTTGCAAACAGGGACCTCAGGAGGCAACAATACTTTAACCCAAAAGAGTGAATCTTGAATGCAAAAATTTCATATGCCAAAGGAGGATGTGTGTGTGTGTGTGTGTGTGTGTAAATATCTTGGGGCAGGATGACCTTTTTGGATACCACAAATAGTTAGGAGACCATTCATTTTCTCTACCTATAGGTACTCAACCTACACTTCTATCTTGTTAGTATATACCATTACTGATTGTCAAACTGTGTCAAGTAGTCAGACGTTGGGAATAGTCTTAGATATGAAACATTAAAAATCTTTATTCCATTTTGGACATCCTTACCCTATCAACTGAAGACACTGCCTCTTCAAAACCAGAAAAAAATAGAGGTCGTTTACTAAGAGTTCTTTCTTTTCCCCTCTTCCTTATCTTATATCATTGAGATATCTTCCTCCAGTATTTCCTCCTTTACTCCTATCTCATGTGAAGAGTTAGTCCTTCTCTTTGTCAAGATTAACACCTCTACATGTACTCCTGACACCATTCCATCCCATCTTTTCCAGAAGATTGTTCCCTCTACCATCACTCTCTCACTAATCTTTCATCTCTCGCTATTTGCTTGATGCTTCCCTACTGCCCAGAAACACGCTCATGTTTTCCCCATGTTTAAAAAAAAAACCCTTACTTGATCTGACCATCCCCACTTGCATAATCTTAATATCTCTCCTCCCCTTAATGTTCAAAGTCCTTGAGAAAGCCATCTTCAAATGGTGCCTGCACTTTCTCTCACTCGCTTCTAAATCCACTGCAGTCTGGCTTCTTATCTCATCATTCAACTGTAACTGCTTTCTCCAAAGTTATAGATGATTTCTTAATTGCAAATCTAATGGTCTTTTTTTTTTTTAAACTCTCATCCTTCTCCTCCTCTCTGCAGCCTTTGACACTATTGATCACCCTCTTATGCATACTCTTCTCTTTAGGTTTTTGTGACACTGCCCTCTTCTGGTCTTTTTCTTACCTAGTCCAAGTTTTTTATTTTTCTCTGTTGGATCTTCCTCCAAGATAAGATCATTAACCCTGAGTGACCCCTAAAGGTCTGTCTTGGCCTTCTTCTCTTCTCCCTCTATACGATCTTGTTTGGTGGAACTCCCAGGAGTTCAATGATCATTTCCAAGCAGAAGATTCCCAAATGCATTCATTCAGCCCAAACCTCTCTACAGACATCTCAAACTCAATATGTCTAAAATGGAACTCATTATCTTTCCTCCCAAACCTTCTCTTCTTCTAAACTTTCCTATTACTATTGAGGGCTGCACCATCTTCCCAGTCATCCAGGTTCACAACCTTGGCGTCATCTTCAACTCCTTGCTCCATATGTTCAATCTGTTGCCAAGTTCTGTCATTGCTACCCTCATGACATCTCTTCTATAATGTTCTTCTCTCCTCTCATACAGCTACTATTCTGGTGCAGGCCCTTCTCACTTCAGACTATTACAATAAACTTTTGGTTGGTCTCCCTCCTTCAAATCTCTCCCTACTCCAATCTATCCTCCATTTAGCTTTCAAAGTAATTTTCCTAGAATGCCAGTCTAATCACACCATTGTCCTACTCAGTAAACTCCAACACCTCCCTATTATCTCCAGGATCCAATAAAAATCCTCTGTTTGGCTTTTGAAGTCCTTCATGACCTTGTCCCTTCTTACCTTTCTAATCTTCTTACTCTTGACTCCTCACATACTCTAGGATCCAGCAATACTGGTATCTTTTCTGTTCTTTGTATGTAATATTTTGTTTTTCAACTCTGCCTTTTCCATATACCTGAAATGTCCTGTCGCTTCACTTCTGCCTCCTGGCTTCCCAGCTCTTTTTCAAGACTCATTTCAAATCTCATCTTCTTCAGGACACCTTTCTCAGGCTCTCCCCTAACCCCATGAGTGCCTGACCTCTGAAATTACTTTCTACTTCTACTGTATTTGTATGTTGTCTTTCCCATTAGAATGAGAGGTCTTGAATAGCAGGGACTATGTTTTTGCTTTTTTAATATTTCCATTGATTAGCACATTTCCTGGAACATAGTTAGCACTTAAATGCTTGTTGATTGACTATAGATTCATCTCATCTGTGTGTATTTTCCAGCCCAGGGCTACCCCTAGGGTGTTTTGGGGGCCCTAGGCAAACATTTTATTTTGCAGGTACTGTCCTATTTATATAAATAATTTGATGAAATAATGTATTGCAAAATTCCTGGGCCCATGTGAGGTATACCAGTTTATCAATGAAAATTTAGAATAATTAGCTTACAACATTAATTTACCTTTTAACAGGAAGTATTGTGCTTTAAAACATTGAATTGTATAGAGCTGAAATGACTGTTTAAGTTTGTATTATTATCATAGTTGAAACCACTACTATTCAAGTTACAACTCCATGGAGTGCTTGAGACCACCGATAGTTAAAGAGTTAATCTCCTCCTCCCCCATTTTCCTGGTTATTAGAGACATCATTCATCAGATATTACAAGAAAATGGTTCATACAGTGATAGCTCATCTTACTCCTACACTGCTCAAAATTCCTTAATATTTGATCATCTCACTCTTTTCTCAAAAGGAAGCTTCAATGGCTTTCTAATGTCTTAGAATCAAATATAAAGTCTTCTGTTTGGTATTTCAAGGTGTTTACAGTTTGGTTCTGTCCTATCTTTCCAGACACATTATTTTTCCTCATGCAATAAATGTTCCAGCAACACTTTTTTCCCCCATACATGACACTCCATTCCTTTCTCTGTGTTCTTGGTTTTGAATTCCCCTTTCTAGCACCAGCAAAATGTAAGTTCCTTGAGCACAAGAACTGGTCTCATTTTTGTATTAATATCTCCAGCACCTTGGACAGTACCTTTCACATAACTCTTAATACACAGCTTATTGATCAGGTACTGACACTACAAAGATAAAGATACAATCCTGTACACAAATAATTATAATCCAGGGCAGGTTATAATGAATTCAAGGTCTATGTATGAAGGGCTCAAGAAAAATTTAGGGGGAAAAGAATTTACAACTAGGAGGATCAAGGAAGAGGTGATAGTTAAGCTCACCCTTGAGGGAAAAGAAGGCTTTTGTCAGGCAAGAGATGAAAAGGGAGTGCATTCCAGGCTAGGAGGACAGACTGCAGAAATACAGAGAGGCAGGGGATGACAAATAGAGCTTAGAGAATATCTGCTCCTTCTGTCATCTGAATAGAATTGTATAAAACTAGATATTCAAAGAAAATGTAATAGTAGCATTACATAATTTCAAATAATGTACTAAATAATGTACTAAAACAAGTCCATCAAGGAAACCATATAAAAAGCAGTAAAAATGATCAAAGGCAGTGTGGAACAGTAAATGGAGAGCTGGCCTGGGAGCCAGGAAGACCTGACTTTGAAGTCCAGCCTCTGACACATATAGGCTGGGTGACCTTGAGGAAGTCACTATTTTTCAGTGCTGTAGGTAACTCTAAGTCAATTGCAGAAAAAATGCAGGCCCACATTGGTAGAAGAAATTTCCTCATCTTGGAGCTCCCTATGTAAATGAACTCACAGATTCAATCCCTATCCTAAAAGTGATTACTCTGATTAATATAAACATTTCACTGACTTATGACCTATTACTGATTGTTATCTTGCATATCTTTCAATAAAGTGGCTAGGATAATTCACATGCTTCATTAACTACTTAAATCAAATTAACTGGATAATTAATTAGTAAAAACAATAATTATTTACAAATCTCTCCTATCTGCCAGGATATATATGAAGAGTTTTTAAGCAATAATAATAAAGCATATTTAGGCACATTGCTCTTACTAAAAATTAATATTTCAGTGAGAACAAAAAGGTTTTTGTACCATTAAGGAAGAAAACAGTATTTTAAAATTGTTTTACCTTAGTCTCCTTTTTAATGTCTATTCAGTCTATACTTCCTTCATAAAGTAACATAGTACAGTAGTTACATGCATGTAATTTATAAACAGTCTTTTTTTTTCATTTGATAAAGGTACAGTGTCAAAATAATTTAAAGAACAGTGTCTTAGGACAATAGGAATTTCAATGACTTGTCCATGGTCACACAGCTAGCATGTGTCAGGGGACAACTAGCTCCAAGCCAAGCTGCCTCTTAACACTTCCATATTTGAACTGAAATCTACCTCTTTGCAGATTATATGCATTACTTATACTCCCCCTTATACCTCCCAAAGCAAAAGAGAATGAAGTTTTCAAATCCAAATTGACTTTTTCTGAAATTACAAAGATAATGAATGAGATGTTTAGTCTAGGTGACACATTGGAGAGTGTGCTGAAGACCAGCAAGAGTCAGAAAGACCGAAGTTCACATCAGACACTTACTGGCTGTGTGACACTTGGCAAGTCATTTAATGGTTCTTATTCTCAGTTTCCTCATCTGTAAAGTGAAGATAATAATGACATCTAACTCAATGGGTTGTTGTGACATTAAATAAAATGTGATGTGTAAATTGCTTTGCAAACCTGAAAGTGCTATGCAAATGTTGTGATGGTGGTAATTAATAATGATGATGATGTCTCCATTGTATATTTGGTCCTTTCCTATGGCTTTTGCAGATGGGAGGGAAACAGCACAACATTGTTAGGCCACTCCTGTGCTTGCCTACCTCATGCTGTAGTCAGGAAGAACATTCCAAATGTCTTTGGCTGTGTATTTTTTTCCCCACCACACAGAGGACTTTGGAAATCCCTTGGAAGGGCAACTCCACAGTGTCCTGGAACAGGGAGCAACTCTATCCCTGGCACATGATCCTACCTCTTAGGTTCAGCCCCTTGTCCAGGGTGGCACCAGACTGAGGGTTTCCTCTTCCCTCTTTTCTCTAGCAGTTCCAGGCTATGGAGAGGGATAAATTAAAGTGCTTGAACAAACCCCAGTCATTCATCCTGATGGAGCTGGGAGTGGAGACCCTGAAGAGCTGAGCTTGTTACATGTAAAGACAGGTCAACCAACCACCTCAGCTCTGAATCAGGAATTTTTCCCATGCTATGGGAGTCCATCCCGGGCCCCACATTTTCACTTTTGCACCATATAATCTAGGATAATTGGCTGGTTTAATTACGTGTATTTAGAGATTCCCATATTCCATAAAATATATCCCATATAAACAAGGTAATATTCTCCTGGTTGTGCAAGTCATTCATTATTGTCTTATTCTGCATATTTCATTTTTATCTTAATACTTTTTTGTACATATTGTCAGCAGGGTCCTCCAAAGTGCAAGGCTCCCAAGGCCCTGACCTGACTTACCTGGGTCTAAAGGTTCCTGCTCCAGGCAACAGTGCAGATCCCAAGCTATCCATGTCCTTTCATTCTATGGAATTATAGTTCCATGCCTCTCTCCCTAGACTATTCATGGAAGTTCAAGAGACCTGAGGATCATAGGATTCTAGATTTAGAACTGGAAAGCACTTTATGCATTATCGGGTGCAATCCCTTAATTTTGTAGATGAAGAAAATAAGACTGAGACAGATTAAGTCACTTGTCCAAGAGCACACAGGTGAGATCTAAACCAAGTTGTTTACTCCAAATTCACTGTTCACAACATCCTGCTAACTTCTCCTTTTGGTTGTTCTAATGTTTTGTTTATTCTAGGGCAACACTCAGATTGTTATCCCTCACTTTCACTACATAACCAGCCTACTTACTTTCCTGGTCATATGTATCCTTGATGATGTCTCTTCCCACATGCAACTCAGGTCAACTGGGCCTGGAGTTAGGAGGACCTGAGTTCAAATTTGGCCTTAGATACTAACTGTGGGACCCTGGGCAAGTCACTTAACCCTGTTTGCCTCAGTTTCCTCATCTGTAAAATGAGCTTGAGAAGGAAATGACAAACCACTCCAGTATCTCTGCCAAGAAAACCCCAAATGGGGTCATAAAGAGTTGGACATGACTGAAATGACTGATCATCATCATCATCATCATCATCATCATCATCAACAGCATATTGTTCGTTATAGTGCAACACTCAGATTGTTTCCTTCATTCTTATTACATAACTAGCCCATCTACTTTCCTGGTCATATATATCTTCAATGATATCTCTCCCTACATGCAACTCATCCTTTGAAATTTACTATAATATGTGTGTGTGTACACACACACACACACACACACATGTGTGTGTATATATACACACATATATGTATGTATGTATATATGTGTGTGTGTTTTTATTTATCTATCTATCTATTTATTTATTTGTTTATTTATTTATTTATTTTTGAAAAACACGTGCAGAACCTTCAGGCAGAGACTTCTTTCTTTGGATTTTAAAAAAAAATTTCCAAAGAGTAAAATTTCAGGTTGAACATTTTCCTTCCTTGGTACAACCTTCTCCCTTTGGAGCTGCTACCAATTATTATTATCTGAACGTTTCCTCAGAGGTGCAGAGGTTCAAAACATGAAGAAAAAAAAACATCAGGAGAAACAAAAAGTCACTAGAGGCCTTAAAGTTTTTTTCAGAGTCATTCATTTATTCTTTGGACATTTACTAAGGGTCTCCCATATGCAGAGCACTATCCCAGGTACTGGGGATGATATAAGGTTTAGATAAGACATAGCTCCTGCCTATTGGAAACTTATAGTCTAGAAGGCAGGGATGCACTGGAGCTAGCTATAATTGCCTGGGAACCATCGATGGTTAAAATTTCAGAGTGAGCATTTGCACTCAAAAATTGGTAGAGAAAGGGGAGGGAAGGGAGGGAGAGAATTTGGAACTCAAAATTAAAAAAAAATGAATGTTAAAAATTATTTTTACAGTAATTGGGAAAAAATACTTGAAAGAAACTGGTACAGGCTACAAAACCAAGACTGGATTTATTGTTGTTGTTTTTGACTATTTAGACTTAAGAAAGCAACAGAGAAAATGTCAATAATTATGTATAGTAAAATGTTAATAATTAAATTCAAAAGTATGTCCTGAATATACCCTTACCCACCCACCCAGAGCTGGTTGTTAAACATTTACCAACATACCACTGGTGGATAAGATACAAACAGAGGTAACCAACTGGATATATACTAATACATTAACCACTTCAATGAATTCATCAGAGAGTTGTAAAACAGAGTATTTTGTGAGATGGGGCAGGGATCAGAAATGAGTCCTAGAAGAGTTGTCGGGCTGACCCCAGAATACTTCCTAATGGAGCATAACAACATTCAATTCAGTGTTATAGGCAATAGATGTTCTTTTTTATGTGAAATTGTTAATTTGACAATTTGATCATCAGCACATTAAAAAAGGAACTTATTATCTTTTCCCTAAAACATGTCTCCCTTTCAAATTTCCCTATTTTTGTTGAATGCATCATCATCCCACCAGTTATTCAGGTTCAAAACCATGTAGTCACCCTTGACTCTCCCCTTCTTCTTGCTGCTTCTCATGCATAATATGCTCTGCCCTTGAGGAGCTTACATTCTATCAGGGGGAAACAATACATACAAATAGAAATGGATACAAAATATATGCAAAGTAAATACAAGACTACCAGGGAAAGAGGCACTCATCACTGTGGGGGCAGTTCAGGAAAGGACATATGTAAGAGGTGCCATTTGAGTTGAGCTTGGAAGGAGGCAAGGGATTCTAAGAAATGAAGAAGGAGTGCATTCCAGGCATAGGAGACAGCATTTGCAAAGGCATGATGTTAGGAAATGGAACCTATAGTTATTTCCTTTTTACTGAGTCTTCATTAAGGTTTCAATGGAGATGGGCAGCCTGGGAATAAAAGCTCAGGAAGCCCATTGGCTAACAATTGTCCCAAGCTATACTGCCTCAAATCCGTTGCTTCCTTTCCTTTCCAATTATGTCCATTAAATATCTAGCAGGTCCTTTTCACCTCACACTTGAATTACCTCCAATAGCATCAATCCTTATTTCCCTTCCTCCAGTCCTTCTCCCTTCTCTCTGGAACACTGTGCTTGCCACATAAATCACCCTAAAATAATGAATCGATTATGCCATGTTCTGAATCAAAAGCCTCCCCCGGCTCATAAAGTACAAACTCCTTAACCTGATAGTAAAGGCCTTCTACAATCTCAATTCACATTACCAATCACTCCAGTCAGGTGTAGCTTTTCACTGTCTCTCCAACATAGATGTGACATTTCTACCTCAACATCTTTGCTCGTATCACTCTTGCTGCCATGGATATCCTGCTCTCTGCCTCTGAATACCATCACCCTTTAAGGCTCAGCTAAACTCCTGTCTCTTCTTTGAATCTTTCTTTGCTTGCTGTCATGCACAGTCTCTCCATTATCAGAACTCTTGTCAGCATTTGTTGTCTTTACAATTCCATGAAGGTTTCATGATCAATAGAGGAAGAAGACTGATAGAGGCATGAATGAATGGTGAGGAAGGGCAAGGGCTAAGGGAAGGCTATTCTTCTCAAAGTGCCCACACTGTACAAGGCCCTGTACTAATTACTAATCCCTAAATCATTCCACCAATTAAAGGGCTGGTGAAGCTGTTGTTCAGGGACCAAGTGGGAGGATAGAAGATGAATGGAGCCAGGAAGTTAATTTAGCACCTTTACTTTCAGAGACAAAGGGTGTGTGTGTGTGTGTGTGTGTGTGTGTAGAAGGGGAGTGTAATGGCAAGACCACTGGCCTAGGAGTCCGAAAATGGGGCATTAATCACAATTCTACTATTTATTAGCTTTGTGATTTTGGGGGAGTTACTTCAAAGTAAGTTTCCTGAGAAATAACCTGCCTGCTAGGGTTCAATTCAATTCAGCAAACTTTTATTAGGTATCTTCTACGTGTGAGCAATTGGGCTAGATTCTGGAGATACAAAGACAATAATGAAAGAGGCCCTTTCTTTAAGGAGCTTCTGTCTTATAGGAGGATACAACACAGGTGCCTACAGATAAGCAAATGCAAAGTATATACAAAGCAATGTCAAGAGGTAGAGTACTAACACCAAAGTGACTCATGAGCTATTCTGCTTGGTTTTTGCTTTTTTGAACTGGATTCCCCTATTTTGCCCAGGCTGGAAGTGCAGCAGTCACTTGCCCTATCCAATTTTGAATGGCACAAAAGCTTTGACCTGATTCATTTTCCCTACCTGGGACAGTTTGCCTCTCCTTTGGCAGCCTAGTGACCCTCTAGGGGTTCACCATATTGAAGCTGGATTTAGTGTGAAACACCCAATTAGCTTTAGTTGTAGTCCTGTAGTTTAGAACTCCTAAACTCAAGTGATCCATTAGTCTCAGCCTCCCCAGCAATAGGGATACAGTTAAGTGCTACTGCCTGGCCTGAGCTGTGCTTTGAAGGAAGAGAGGAATTCTAAGAAGTAGATGTGAGGAGGGAGAGTATTGATGTGAAGGACAAATGAGATGATGAGATCAGTGTGAGGAACTCTAGAAATTGCAGGACTCTGCATGAGTCTTAGGTGGCATTATTATATGTTTGGGGGCATGGAGGACTTTGAACTTCAGTCCTTCCATTCATGAGTGGTTGATGTTACCCAACCAAGCAAAAGATGAAAAACTTTCAACAGAAATGCTAAGGCCATTTCTGGAACCGTAAGAGTGAATTTACATCTGTCCTCATTTTGGTGGGATGATTTCATTAGAAGATGGAATTCAATTGGGTCACTTAGTCAGCAGTCACCCTCCTTGCGGAAGCACCCACTAACAGGCCAAATTATAGCCTGCAATGCACATCTGCAGCTGCTCCAATGTCACCCTGATATGCAGAAATTAGCCAAGAAAGCCTCACCAGGAAAAGGAAAAAAACAAGATGATGATATATAGTAACTATAATCCAAAGAAGAAGAATTCATTTATTCATCTGCATGGGGATTTAAAGCTAAATAAGCCCTGGACCTCGTTCTCAGATTGTAACTGAGGAGACAAGACTAACATTGACTTTACCAAGGTCACCCCACTGAGCCAGGAATGGAACCTAGGTCTCCTGACTCCTGGGACAGCACACTGTCAACTCTATCAGACCATAAGGCAACGTGAGAAGGCCTATGGCCAGTCAAGAACAAAACCAGTGGACCATTTTGAACTGTTTTGTTATTTTTGTTTTAATAGCAATGATAATTTTTTAATAATGAGTTTTTTCAGTGTTTGTTTCTTTGCACTATCCCCTCCACTTTCATCCCACTCCCCAAATGAAGAAACATCATGACCTTGGGGTCTTGGCATGTTGTTCATCGACATTAAGTTCAAGGAAAATTAGTCATCCTGTGGTCTCAACTTGATCGAGTACACCCCCCCTTAGGAAGCCTGATGGCCCTCTATTCTAGGGGGCTTATCATAAATCAGAAAATGCAAAAATGCAAAAATTGCTAAAAAATCAGCGTTGAACTTGGGTTATGTACTTATGCAAACAACTTAATATATGGTGTGTCCCATAGTAAGGAATGGAATATTCTTGGAATAGAAACACATTATTTAGCTACTAATTATAATTGTAGTTCATATTTACAATAATTAAAAACTCCATCTTACTTTTTAATTTTTACATCTTACTTTATTATTTATATCTTTATTATCTATTGTATATCTTACTTAATTTTATATTTCACTTTTTATTTAATCTTTATTATTTATTTTATAGCTTACTCAATTTTATATCTTACTTTTTATAACCCTATGAGACAGATGGTGCAAGTATCATTATGTACACTTTGCAACTGAGGAAACCTAGGAGAACTGAGTTGACTTGCCCATGGTTACCTAAATGGTAAGTGCTAGAGCCAGGATCTGAATTTAGGTATTTTGATTCCAAGGCCAAGGCTCTTTCTACTACTCCACATTGCCTCTGAATAAAAACCATGATCTATATTGGCAAATGAGATTAGATGAAGACGAAGGAACTCATGGAGCAAAATACTTTGTGTGTGCCCCACGTTTGTCAAGAAATAATAATAGCATGGGGCAGCTAAGTGGCACAGCAGATAGAGCACCAGCCCTGGACTCAGGAGGACCTGAGTTCAAATCCAGCCTCAGACACATAACACTTACTAGCTGTGTGACCCTGGGCAAGTCACTTAACCCCATTGCCTAACCAAAAAACAAAACAACAACAACAAAAAGAAATAATAAAGTACTTCTTCCTAAGTGAAACCTTTTTTTTTTTTGCTATTATATGAACCTCTATCTTCTTGTTTTATATTTAACATAGGAAACAACTCCTTATCATTCAAGGTTTATTATACTTAAGATAATTCTAAATAAACATAAAAAATAAGGTTTTTGTACAATTTTAATTTTTATTTATTTTAATATTTAACAAAGTACAAGTTTGGGAGATAAAAAGAAAAATAAGACCATCCTGTTGTTCAAGAAGCCTAAAATCTAAAGCAAAAAACACAAGAATAATTTTATTTCCATATTTTGATAATTAGTGTGGATACTCCTATCACACACAACCTGTGTGTGTATCCTAGGCCTAGAATTGTGGACTAGGGTGTGATCAATTTGAAATTGGAGGACTTGAATTCAAATTCCACTTTAGCTACTTGTCCGTGTGATCTTGAGCAAGTCACTTAAACTTTTTAGGTCTCAGATACTTCATCTATAAAATGAAAAGGTTGGACTGGATGTCATTTCCCTTTACTTCTAAATCTATGACCATGTGATCAGAGAATTTCAGAGTTAGAAGGGACCTCAGAAGTCATCGAATTTAGATATCTACGCAAGAATCCCCTCTACAATATTCCTGATCAGTAGACATTTAGCCTTTGCTTGAAGACCTTTAGTAATGGTAAACTCATCATCTCTTGAGGTAGTCCATTCCATTTTTTTTGGACAGCTTTAATTGTAAGGAAATTTTTCTTTACATCAATTACAAATCTGCCTCTCTATAACTTCTTTTTTGTTTGAGTTGCTCTCCTGAGGCATCTTTGTTTCTTTTTTGCTTTTTTAAATTATTAGTTAATTTTATTTCAACACATCAAATAAATCTCCATCTTGCTCTCAATTGAATTCCCCCAATGTAAAGTCATGAAAATTTTTAAATTGAAAAACACATGAGCGACACAACCTCATCCTTTATTCATTAGGAATAGTTGTATGCTTTTAAGCTACTACTGATGTTTTTGATCTGAATTTTGTTGCTGTCTTATTTCTAGGGTTGTAATGTACACGTTGGACTTTTACTTCTGCGTTGTTAATTCTACATCATTTCATGAAGTCTTCTCATATTTCTTTGAATTTTTCAAATTGTGTGTCTCTTTCGGGTGGAGCAATATTCCATTACATTCATATGCCACACTTTGTTTAGCCATTCTCTAATCATCTGTAAAATAATTTATTTCTTTTTTAAAAAATATTCTACTCTTAATGTTGATAACCTTGGTGATTTATAAACCAATAGTAAGATATTTAGGTCCAGGAGTTTGAACAATTTTGAAGTTTTACTTGCATAATTTCAAATTGAATTCCAACATGGTTGAGTTGATTAACAACTGATGTTGAACATTACTGGATGTGTAGCAACTTTTGGAATTGTTCCAGGTATTCTTGAAGATCATGAACATATCACTCCCTGATTCCCCATTCAGTGAATTCTAGAATCAAATACAAAATCTTCTGTTTGACATTCAAGGACCTTTACAACCTGGTCCCTCCCTAACTTTCCAGACTTCTTAAATATTACTCTTCCCACCCACATACTCTACTATCCAGTGACACTGGCCTTAGCTATTCCTCAAACAAGACCCTCTATCTTCAGATTTGGAACATTTTCACTGGGTGGCCCCCATACCTGGAATACTCATCTCTGCCTCCTGGCTTCCTTCAAATCCCAACTAAAATTCTACCTTTTACCTAGAGCCTTTCCTGATCTCCTTTAATGCTAGTGTCTTCTCTCTATTAATTATTTTTATTTTATCTTGTATATATCTTGTTTGTACATAGTTGTTTGTCATCTCCCCTATCTGACTGTGAACTTCTCAAAGGCAGGGACTGCCTTTTGCCTTTCTTTGTATCCCAAGAGTTTAGCACAGCACCTGGCACATAGCAGATACTTAATAAATGCATATTGACTAACTGACTCATAGAAGATTGGCTTCTTCAAGAAGCTTCAAAAAAAGTTTTGAGAGTGTAGAATCATTCCATACTGAGAGTTCAAGGTAAAGAGTTCTTAGGATAGTGCCAGGTGCAAACAGGATTATTTAGGCACTTTCCTGATGCTCAAGGGAAGCTGACAGCAGTTCAATGAGGCTCAAGGTCCACACCTGCATTTTAGCATCCTTTATAAGTATAGTTTATAGTTACTGGAAGTCCTTCTCTCTCTTTATGGAGTCCTCATGAAGTTTTCCTTAGTTGTATCTTTCTGTTAGACCCCAAGAGTTAGTGTTCCTATCACGTTGCCTCCTGTACAGTGCCTGCTCTTCCACAGCCAATATTTAAATCATTTTTTTGCTCATTTTGCCATTGTGGTGGGTGTAAGGTGATAGCTTAATGTTGTTTTAATTTCTATTTCTATGATTATTAGAAAACTTGAGAAATTTCATTTTCATTCCTTTAAAAATGTCCTTTGATAATTGTTGCATTAATGTGTATTGTTAATCTTAATTGATTTCTAAATAACTTCATTAAAGTTTTTGGATAGCAGTCATTATTTGATATATAGAACACAATTTTTTCCATTGTTTAAAAAAGTTAACAAAATTCTTTTACATTTGTATAATTTCCTCTTTTCTTGAAAATGTCCTTGATCTCCATCTTTAAAATAATTTTTTCTTTCATTAAAAAGATATTTTGATTGCTTATCCAGCTGTATTTTATTGTGTTATATGTGAGATATTGATCCAAACCCAATTTGTGCCATACTGCCACCCAGTTTTTCCAATGGTTGTTATTAAATACTGTTGTTTCCATTCCTCCAGGCTTTTTGTGTACATGGGTCTATAAAATGTTATAATGATATACATATGGTTCTATTTCTGAATTTTCTAATCTGTCATATTTAGTTCTCTATTCTTTTTTCTAATAATAGACATAATTCCATAATTACTGTTTTGTAGTATATTTTGAGATCTGATAGCACTAATTCCCCCTCAGTTTTCTTTTTCATTATTCTTCCTGATATTTTGCCCATTTTAACATTAATTTTATTATGGTTTTATTGAATTCTGTGAAATAACTTAGTTGTATTTTGATTGCTATTGTGTTAAATCTATAAATTGGTTTGAGAAGCATTGACTTTTTTTTTTTTACATTTATTTATCCTAACCATGAGTCGAGACTATATCCATTTGTTCATTTCTTTTTGGATTTCTGCAACATCATTTTGAAGTTATCTTCATATAGCCACATTGTAGGTTTTGATAAGTTAATGTTCAAGTATCTGATATATTTTTAATTATTCTAATACAGTTAGCAATCATAACTTTGAATATGCACATAATGAACTCACTCATAAAATAGAAGAGGATAGCATAGAAACCAGAATCTAACAACATACTGTTTACAAGAAACACACTTGAAATAGAAAGATACACATAGAATTAAAACAAGAGGCTGGAGCAGAATCTATTATGCTTCGGCTAACATAATAAAGGCAGAGGCAGTAATCATGATCTCAGACAAAGCAAAGGCAAAATAGACCTAAGTAAAAGAGATAAAGAAACTACATTTTACTAAAAGGTACCACAGATAATGAATTAAAATCATTACTGAACATATACATATATATGCCAAATGGTATAACATCCAAATTCTTAAAGGAAAAGTTAAATGAGTTATGGGAGGAAATAAGAAATAAAACTGTAGTAGTGGAGGACCTCAATTTACCCTTCTCAGAAATAAATACAACTAACTATAAGATAAACAAGAAAGAAAAGTAAGAGATGATAGAATTTTAGAAAGGTTAGATATGATAGACCTCTGGAGAATATTGAATGACTCTAGAGAGGAGTATGCCTATTTTCAAGTGTGCATGGCACCTTCACAAAAATTGGCCATGTATTAGGTCAATGAAACCTCACAAACAAAGGCAGAAAAGCAGAAATAATATGTCTATCATTTTCTAACCATGTTGCTATAAAAATTACATTTGGTTAAGGGTCTTTGAAGCACAGGTTTAAAATTATTTGGAAACAAAATAAAAAACTCATTCTAAAGAATGGGTGGGTCAAAGAACAAATCATAGAAATAATCAACAATTTGATAATAATTGATAATTTGATAATGACAACAATAGGATAACATACCAAATTTATAGGATATAGACAATACAATACTTAGGAGGAATTTTATATCTCTAAAAGCTTACATGAAAAAAGAGAGAAAGAGTAGATCAATGAATTGACCATGAAACTAAAAATCTTAAAAAACCACCAAATTAAAAATCTCCAATTAAATATCAAAATAGACATTCTGAAAAGCAAAGGAGAAATTAATAAATAAAATTAAAGTTAAAATTGAACTAATAAAATTAGGAGGTGTTTTTTAAAGAAAAAATCCCAATAAAATAAACTATTAGCAAATTTGATTTTAAAAAAGAAAGAAGAAAACCAAATTACTAGTACAAAAATGAAAAAAAAAAGGTGAATTCACAACCAATGAAGAAGAAATAAAAGCAATTATTAGGAGCTATTTCACCCAACAATATGCCAATAAAACTGACAATCTAAATAAAATGATTGAAAATTTACAAAAATAGAAATTGTCCAGATTAACAGAATAGGAAATACAATACTTAAATAACCCTATCCTAGAAAAAAGAGAAATTGAATAAGCTATAACTTAATCCCAAAGGAAAAAAATCTAGGCCCAGATGGATTTACAAGTGAATTATTTGTTGTTTTTCAGTCATTTCAGTTGTGTCTAATTCTTCATGACCCCATTTAGTTTGTTTGTTTGTTTTTTTTGACAATAATATTTTATAGACCCATGTATGCAAAAACCCTAGAGGAATGGAAACAGTATTTAATAACAACCATTGGGAATAGTTTTCCATTTCCTTCTCCAGCTCATTTTACAGATGAGGAGACTGAGGCAAACAGGATCAAGTGACTTGCCCAGGGTCACATAGCTAGTAAGTATCTGAGGCCATATTTGCACTTAGGTCTCTCTGACTCCAGGCCTGTTGCTCTATCTGTACCACCTTGCTGCCTCACAAGTAAATTCTACCAAACATTTAAAGAACAATTAATTCCAATACTATATAAACTGTTTGGAAAAATAAGTAAAGAAGAACTCCTACAAAATTCCTTCTATGATACAAACATGGTCTTAATCCCTAAACCAGGGAAAGAGAAAACAGAAATAGAAAATTATAGACCAATTTTCCTAATAAATACTGATATTGTCTTTTTGGTCATATGAACAAGATAAAGGACTAGATATTTTATCTTTGGATTTGGAAAGGTTTGATAGGTCACTGGGACCTGATAAAATATCTGATCCCAATGATCTCTCAAACCTTTCCAAAGCAGAAATTATACACCAAAAATAAAGTAACTTCAGCTTTCTCCATGCTCTAGGATACTCAGAGTCTAAAAGAAGGTAAAAAGCAAAACAAAACAACTCACACCCATGAACTGATTCTTGCTCACCTTAAGTCCACTCAACACCCCTCTACTACCTGCCACGCACTAGCAGACCCAAGGACAGGACACAAGTGTACAACAAAATCCTTCCCCAAACTCTGATCCTCCACCTCCTTTCCAGTGATGTGGAGACTACAGCTCCAGGCTGTAGAAATTTGCTGCGGATACAACATCCATGCAGGCAGCTATAGTTCCTCAGGAGCTAAAGCCTGCCAGGGTCACAATTCTGAAGTCCCAGTGTTGCGAAGCTTTGAACTGCTGGTGCCAGGGGAGACAGCCGTGTAGCACCAACACTACCAAGCTCTGAACTGCTGGTGCCAGGCCAAAGAACAAGAAGCAGATAGAGTCAGACAGGATACCAGGACGGGACATTGTGTGTGTGTGTGTGTGTGTGTGTGTGTGTGTGTGTGTGTGTGTGTATGTGTGGTGGGGGGAGAGAAACAGCTGGCCCAGCTAGGGCCAGTTCTGACCACTCAAAAGTCAGTTGGGGTAGAGACCTAGGCTGTTTGCAGGGGAGGCAGCTGAGATGCTTTGAGATCCAGCCCACAAAAACACACACACAGAGCCAGAGGAGAGGGAACCAGAAAGTGGGTAAGAGAAAAAATGACCAAAAATTGCCAAAGATTTCAGGACGAAAAAACTCCTCAAAAGCAAAAACAGTAAGAACAGAAGGAATATGACCTCTAGAACTAGTAAACAAATTCAAGCATCTTTGAATGAATATTGATGTAAAAATGCTAAATAAAATAGTAGCAAGGAGATTACAGCCATATATTACAAAGATCATATACTATAACCAGGCTGGATTTATACATGAATGTAGTGCTAGTTCAATATTAGGAAAACTATAAGCATAATTGACTCTATTAATAATAAAAAATTATATGATTATTTCAATAGATGCAGAAAACACTTTTAACAAAATGCAACACATTCCTATTAAAAACATTAGAAAGCATAAGAATAAACAGAGCTTTCCTTAAAGTGATGAGTAGTATTTATCTAAAACCAAGAACCAGTATTATCTATAATAGGGACAAGGTAGAAGAAGCCTTTTAACAAGATCAGGAGTGAAGCACAAATATCTATTATGGCCATTTCTATTATGTACTTGAAATGCTAGCTATAGCAATAAGTGAAGAAAAGGAAATTAAAGGAATTAATAGGCAAAAAGGAAACTAAACTTTTACTAATGATATGATGGTTTACTTAAAGAACCCAAGAGAGTCAACTTAATTGAAACAATTTACAATTTTAGCAAAGTTTCAGGATTTAAAATAAACCCGCACAAATCACCCACATTTCTGTATATTAGCAGCAAAACCCAGCAGGAAGAGATAGAAAAAGAAATTCCATTTAAAATAACTACAGACAATATAAAATACTTGGGAGTCTACCTGCCAAGACATACCCAGGAACTCTATGAGCGCAATTTACACCAATAAAGGCATAATTAAATAACTGGAGAACTATTAATTGTTCATGGGAAGGCTCAGCCAAAATAATAAAAATGACAATACGACCTAAATTAATTTACTTATTCAGTACTTATTCAGATACCAATTAAACTACCAAAAGACTACTTTATAGAGCCAGAAAAAATAATAGAATTCATCTGGAGGAGCAAAAGGTTAAAAATATCAAAGGAATCAACAAAAAAATGGAAAAAGAAGTGGGCCTACTAGTACCTGATCTCAAACTATATCACTAAGCCATAATTGTCCAAACAATTTGATAATGGACAAGAAATATAGTGGTCAGTGGAATAGTTTAGTTACATATGAAGTAAATTAGCATAGTAACCAAGTGTTTGATAAACACAAAGATCCCAACTATTGGGGCATAAACTCATTATTTGACAAAATCTGTTGGGAAAACTAGAAAACAATCTGGCAGAAACTAGATGTGGATCAATATCACATGCCGCATAGGTTTGTCTTTTCTTTGGTCATTGTATTGTAAATGAATACATCTAAAAATTATTTCTATTTTTAATCCAAACTTAAGAGGTCACATGGAATAGTAGATACCATGTGGGCTTCAGAGACAAGAAAATCTGGATTCCAATCTGGCTTCTCACAGATTCTGTGTAACTCTAGCAAGGCAGCTAGGTGGTGCAGTTGATAGAATGCCAGGCCTGGAGTTCAGGAAGACTCATCTTCCTGAGTTCAAATCTGGCCTCAGACATTTACTAGCTGTGTGACCCTAGACAAATCACTTAATCCTTTTTGCTTCAGTTTCTCATTTGTAAAATGGACTGGACAAGGAAATGGCAGACCACTCCCAGTATCTTTGCCAAGAAAACCCCAAATGAGGTCACAAAGAGTTGGATATGACTGAAACGACTAAACAACAACCCTGAGTAAATGACTTTACCTCTCAATACTCCTAGGAAATTCTCTAATGCTGTAAGTTGCCAAAAAGTTCCTGATCTATATTAATATAGGGGGGTTCCTTACTAGCTTCCTACATCAATAAAATCACAGATCCAGACGAACGATATAGATTTCTTCTGATTATTCTTCTTTGTTACTTCATTTTGGGATTATTGTCTCTTCTTCTTCTTCTTCTTCTTCTTCTTCTTTTTCTTCTCCTCCTCCTCCTCCTCCTCCTCCTTCTTTTCTTCTTCTTCTTCTTCTTCTTCTTCTTCTTCTTCTTCTTCTTCTT